>NW_004949131.1:1645915-1658116 GCF_000317375.1 Microtus ochrogaster
TCTCTCTCTCTCTCTCTCTCTCTCTCTCTCGTTTTTCAAAGGCAGAATTTCTCTGTGTAACCCTGACAGTCCTGGAACTCACTCTGTAGGCCAGTCTGGCCTTGAACTCAGAGCTCTACCTGCCACTGCCTCCAAGTGCTGGAATTAAAGCCCTGCGTCTCTGTTTCCAGTGGGAAGTACTCTTTCAACTGAACTAAATCACCGGCCCTGTGAAAGGCAATTTAAATACATAACATGATCCCCAACTTTTTGTTCATTCTATTAAATTTGCAACCTCATTGTGGCATTGTTTATTAAATATTTCCTGACTTGTTTTAATCTGGTGTGGCAAGGCATGTAGACATGGAAAAGACCATCACTGGAGGAAAAATTTCCACCTTTCCATCCCATAGAATGGGGAGGAAGGGAAGGAGGGCTCAGGCAGGATCAGTCGCTCCACTGCCAGGAGTCTCTATTGTAGCTTCTATGGAGAGAAACAGTCCTTGTGGGGTACATAGTTTGAGATGGGGTAATTAGTTTAAACGACAGCTAGGGCTACAGTGCAAAAGAGCCAAGTCTGTTGGTCTGATACCTAGCCTTGGGGTAGAGCAGGGGGACGTGGTTAAGGAGGTACTTGGAAGGTGAGCTCCTGGTTGGTTGGTTGGTTTGTGTATGAGAGGGCACTCATGGGTTGATAGATAAACTGGCCTGTCTCTAAAAACTAGTAGATCTGGGAAGGGTAATATTCCAGGGTCAGCAAGGCTCCAAGCCATCAGAATATTAAACATATGAGAAGCAAGAGCATGGTTAATTCACTCCCTCTGCTCTGGAGATGCGTCTGTGCACACACTTTGTAGCAGGCTAGAGACAAGCCAGAGATATTCCAAACCACGATATAGATTTCTATAGGGGCTCAAACCTAGTCACTCTCCTGCAATCAAAGCCTGGGTCTGAAAAGCACACATTCGGATCCAGTTGTGGAATTAAAACTCCAAACTGTGGGGCTAGAGAGATGGCTCAGCAGTTAACAATGCTGACTACTCTTGCAGAGTTCAATTCCTAGCACCAACCTGGCAGTGCACAACTGTCTGCAACTCCAGTCCCGGGGGATCGGACACCCTCACCCAGACATGCCTGAAAGCAAAATACCAATACACATAAAATAAAAATGAATTATTAAAAAATATACTCAGTTTTGGGGAGAAACAGCATGCATTTTAAATCATTCCTCCTACCTCAAATCTATTTTTTAGAAAGTCTAAGCTCCCTGCCCACTAAATAATTCCTTGATCTTTTTTGATTAATTTTATTTGATCTTTCTAATATTGGAAGATCTTAGCCTGTATGGAACCAAAATGGCTTCATTTTTGGAAATCCCTAGCCCTGTAAGCAAGAAGCAAACAGAAGCCTATTTCATAGTTTCACAGAGCCAATGAATATCAGAAATTTAGCACAGAACTTGTGTAGACCTTCAGAGAACTCCAGTTATTACTTGAAAAATTTACTATAAAGCAACAGCTTGACTTGTGGAGGCTTCGCTAGCACCAGATTGCAAGGTTCATGTTTGTGCAGTGCGCATGTGTGGTGAGGATTGGTAATTGATGATCATTTCAGTGATGCTGATGGTGATGATGGTGTGATTGACAGGACCACCACTCACAGACCTGGTCTGGCTTACTGACAGTGTTGGTTGTGAAGGGCCCAGCAGCAAAAGCTCTTCGGTGTGCCAACAGAGCCGTGAAGGATGAGCAGGAGTGATGTCACACATGCGTGAGAGATGCCTCGAGGCGAGACTTGAAAACAATGGATTTTTGACAAGACATATGTACTTATTTAAGCCTTTGGGTGGCACAGTTAAAAACAGGAAAAGGAGAAAACACGTTTTTACCTCTTCTAATAGAGCCATTATTGATGACAATCTTAGGGTCGTTGTCATGATGATTCATTTTACCTGAATGGCTGCTCATGAATTAATACTCCACTGAAATTAATCTCCTGACTACCGATCCTGTTTGTCCACCAGGGACCATTTCCGGTGTTTAAAAAGTGGGACATTTGGAAATTTTTGGTGATATATGGAACAGCTTAAATCACCTGAGTGAAGAGGGAGTTATCACCTGTAATAGTCTAGAACATTCTAGTGTTCAAGAAAGAGATTGCAGCTTCTATACTCTGGGTGTGCACCCCACAGTGTTCCTAAACTCGGGGTGTGCACCCCACAGTGTTCTTAAACTCGGTGTGTGCACCCCACTGTGTTCCTAAACTCGGGGTGTGCACCCCACAGTGTTTCCTCTCATCCACTTCACACAACTGAGACCTTTAAAGCAGCAGATGTATAAAACTGAAAGTTTCCGACTTCCAGAGGAAGTGTTCCAGAAACTAGGAAAGAGAAAGAATCACGGGTGAACATGAAAAGGAGTAGGCATGGGTTACTGAGCCTCTGTGGTGACAAAATCCAGGTGTACAGTTAGTGACTGCTACCTGGGTGTCTCCGATTTATCACGTGGACAAGTCATGTGACCCTCACCTGACAAAGCTGTGTGACCCCACCAAGCATAGACAAAAGCCAGTAGGCTCTGTGTACACACTGAGATCCAGTCCCTACTCCACAGAAACCTAGGTGTTTCTGCCAACTGCCTTCTCATCTTTGGGCTAAAGTGTCACGATAGTAAGAAACTGTGGTAACCTGTAACTGGAATGTGGCTTCTGGTAGAAGTTTAGGGAGGAGATGAGAGAAAAACTTGGTCAGGAGAGACAACAAGGAATATTAGAGGCAGGAGCTATTGGAACATAAACATGTGTTTTTATAAAACATAAACATCATGTTTAGTATTTATGCATTCATAAGCTAATAATCATTTGTTTATTGCTTTGATATGAAAATATTGAACAAGCTATGGTTTCTGGTAGTATATGAAAGATACATAAATTAACTGGTTTAACTTATTTTTTTAACATTTTTACTCAGAAAATACCCAAGATATTAAACAGATACCTAATTTACTAATATTTTGGTACAAACTCCTTGAAATGTTTTGATATCAACATGTATATATTTTAAGAAGAAAAATGAGGGATAAATATGTATGGAAGTGTTAGAAAAGGCAGAATATTTATTTACTGCAGAACTCAAATCTCTTTTTCAAGACAGGGTTTCTCTGGATATCCCTGGCTGCCCTGGAACTCACTGTGTAGACCAGTCTGACCTCAAACATCCATCTGTCTCTGCCTCTGCCTCTCAAGTGCTGGGATTAAAGGTGTGCACCACCTTGCCCAGCCAGAGCGCAACAGATTTTAACATAGGTATCCTGATTGATGACGTTCTGAGATCTGAAAACAGTGGAAAACACTTTCTCAGTGTATCTAACTGCAGAAGCCTTTAGTGATAGCTGCTTGCAGGGCAAATGTTTTGGCCAGAGTCACTGAGACTTTGAATTATTAAGCATCTTTCTTTGAGGACACCCATGACACCCACCCATACAGTTTCTGGTCAGTTGGCCATCCCAGTCTGATGTAGTTTGAGGTCCTTTCCCCACACTGTTCATATAGTAAAGGTGAATAACCTGGCCCTTTGTGGGGACCCTGCTTCCTGGCATTGCCTGCTTCCACAGTGTTGATTCCTTCAAGGAATTTTTTTCTTCTTTTCTAATTTGTTTCAGTTGTTGTAAGAGGTTGGCTTTCACTGACAAAACCCGCCGAAGGCTGAATGAATGTATGCATGCATTTATGTTTAGAATTAATGCTGGTTACCAGGTCCTCTGGGTATGTTGTATAGAAAGTCATGGACTGGAGAGTTGGGGGAGGTGGAGAACAAGCCTCAGAAGTCAAAGAACCAGCATAGCTCAACTGTCGATGTGTAGCTAGAGAAATTTAGGATCATTTCAATTTCTGTAGGTTATAGTTCCCTCTTCTGAAAATGGAATCAGAAAACACCCACAGAATTACATCCATGTGGCAGGGAGCCACCTGACTGCCCCCTGATGACATTGCTGAGGGATCATTCTCACAAGGTTCACAGACAGTCGGAAGTACCTTCTGGACTCTGTGTTCCCACTGATGGCTCAGAATTAAAGGGCAGGAGAAACCCACCGTTCTCAGCTTCAATAATACACCTAAAACGACTGCTGTCAGTGGCTTACATTCAAATTCTGAGGAGCTGTAGAGGTGGTTCAGTGGTTAAAACCTCTAGTTGCTTTTCCAGAAGGCCTAGGTTTGATTCCCAGTACCCACATGGCAGCTCACAACCATCTGTGTGTCAAGTTTCAGTTCCAACACCTTCTTCTGGCCTCTTCAGGCACCAGGCATGTATGTGGTGCGCAGACATACACACAGGCAAAAACACCCATACACACAAAATAACGTAATAAATAAGAAATTTTTAAATGACGAAGCCGGGTGTTGTGGTTCATGCCTGTAATCCAGGCATTAGAAAGCCAAGGAAAAATTGTGAGTTTGAGGTCAGCCCAGACTACCACATAGTAAGATCCTATCTCAAAACAAAAACAACAAAATAAACCACTGGGAAGGTGACCTGTTTCCCTGGTTGGAGCCATCAGGAAAAGGTGACAGATAACAGAGACCCATGGGCAAGGGCAGTGGGCATATAACTTAACCTGTTTTTCCTTTCCCTGCGGAAGCCTGAACGGGTCCATTTGGACCCTGTGGTTGATTCACAATCAGCACAATTAGGAATTGACTCATAAGCAGAATGGATGATTATTCTAAAGAAGTTAGGGTAGACAAGAAAGCTATAGGATAGCTGCAGAACCTTGCACAGGACACCCATAGTGAAGAGGGCTGAGGGACCCCCACCCATCTCACCTTCACACCTTCTGTCTGGTGATTGCTGGGCTTGAGATGTGTATGCACCATCCTGCAGGGGAGTTCCTGCGCTATTTTCAAATACCAATGAAAAAGAAAACCAAGGCTCTCCAGCCTCGAATGACCTCTCTGGAGGACTCTGCGGAGGTGCCAGAGTCCATACGATGGGAACATCCTATTAATAGCCAACATCCTGTGCGAAATGAACACTGCTCCACCGCTTTGCACTTGAGTGGGGTGAGCCCCCATGCTCCCCTGTGCTCAAGATCTGACCCTGGCTTCACTTTGAGTAAGCACAGTCCACCACATTCCTGCACTTGATTCTGGAACATTCTGTCCTCTCTTCACAGTGAGCAGGCAAAGACAGCTAATTTAAAACAGAGAAAATGGATCCTTCCTTTTGCAATAGATTCTCTTAAGCACGTTGGGCCTGGAGCATCTGCATGTCTCCTGAGCCATTGGAGAGAGGTCCCCGTCTAAATAGGAAGAACTTGAGGAGTCAAGCTTGGGGAGAAGGCTTGGCAAGTAAAATGCTTGCTGCCCAAGCAGATGGATCTAAGATCAGACCTCATAACTCCCAGGTCAGAAGCTTGGTGAGTAGTGAACACCTGTGTGGAGAGCGTGAGGAGCCAGGAGGATCCCAAAGGCTTGCTAGGCAACTGGTCAGATTGTCATGAGACATCCTGATGTCAACCTCTGACTTACACATGCATTCACAAGGGTGAGTACACCTGCACACATATGGACACACACGCACACTCACATATACACATACACTCAAGAACTTGAGTAAAATACATCAGGAGGAGGAAGAAGAATGAGAAAACGTAAGATCCAAAACCCAAAAGTGTCCTGCTGGACACTCAGCAGCCGCACTGAGCAGATTTCTAAGGGACAGTTGCCCAGCTGGAGTTGGGCAGGATAGGATAGTTGTTCCTATCTCAGAAAGCATGTGGAATACTGATCTATCAAAATGGCCTTTTCTGAGAGAGTTGTGGGGAGATGATACCTGGATAGATTGATCTTCTCCAGGAGTGGAGTCATGCCTCAGGAAAGAGCTCCGAGGGAGATTCTAGCTACATCCCATCATTTAATAGTTGGGTCAATCACACAGTTAGCCTTTCCGACCTACGTTTCCTCGTGTGTAAAACATAGACACATATGATGTTATAAAACATATGACGTTGGGATAGCTATGTGGGAAGAGGTATGTGAAGTGGTTAGCATAGCTATGGAGTACACTAAGTTGCTCTGCAGATGTGTTTTGTGGCCCCTATTGAACTTGGCTGTGGCCCAGAGTACTACCACTGAAGAGAGGTGACCCCATGGGTATTACAGCTGGAAGTTCCCAAATCTTAAAAGCCAATAAAATTTAGGAGCCACCAGCCACATATTTACCTCTGTTGACATTAGCAGGATTTTTATGGAATGTTTGATCCCTAGGAAACTAAGTACTCATAGGTGGATAGCAAAACATAAAATACCATAAACTGATCAGAGTTCCCCCTGGGCGGAACTCAACAGTGAAGGGTCCCTGTTGAGCTGTGCAGGTGACATTGAAGGAATTGTCAGGAGCTGTTTTGGTGCACCAGAATAGCAATATTGAGAAGCTTCTCTCACTGTGACATGGCACACAGGGGGCTGGGGAGGTATTGTTATTCTTGAAACAGCCAGAGTGGTGGGGTGGGAGGCAGAGTCATTGCCAAATTTGCTACACAGAGAAAGGAGGGAACAAGCAAAATCCACTAGCAAGACTATTCCCCTAACTCTAAAGATATTGGATTGTCTTAGTGTAAAAAGTGTGGTGCCCACAGTAGGTCTCACACAAAGAGTAGGTCTGGTCCCTATTCTTCTTCCCCTTGGGAGCTGAGTCAACACAGCCGATAATAAGTTGCTGGTTCTAAAATTTAACTACACATTGGAATCACCTAGGTAGATTTATGAACTTCTGGTGCCTACATTTCAGCCCTAGGGAATCTTAATTTAATTGGTCTGGAAATCCCCCAAGTGGCTTTAAGATACAGCAAGGTTCGAGAATTACTGCCCTATATTGAAACCATCTGGGAATCCCCAGCCTCATTATGTGAGTGCATGCATATCATACAGGCTTTCATTAAGCCACGGGGAGACAGATCTGACACAGGCTAGAACGGTGCTGTCCACCCACGAGTATTTACATCTAAAATAATTACATTTAGGTAAAATATAAAAATCAGTTCCTAGGTCCCACTGGCCCCATTTCAAGTTTAGTAAGACGCATGTGGCTAGTTGCTGCCGTTTGGGCTGTATTGGAACACCATGCAAAGTTCTATCAAGCAACTCTAAGACAGTGGCAGGACCTCCGAGATAACTGAGCAATAACCCGAGGCAATAGGGCTTGGAATAGTAATCAGGAAACTGGAGCCTGACCAGCTGAGTGTCTGTGAGAGTGAAAAGTGGACTGTGGAGGACGGAGGCACTCAGCACCTGATGGCATATTTGAGGCTGCATGTATATGCCAGCCCATTGCACGATTGAATGTTCCAAATTCGTAGAGCTGGTAGCCTACAGGAACAGTACTAGATGGAGCGGACACCTGAGGCCCATTGCTGACACTGTAGGCGTCTCCGAAGGCACCAGCCGAGCAGCACTTATGTAACTAAATTTTGGACCACACTTCCAGGCAAGGTGGTGCAATTCTGCTGGCTGTTTTGAACAATATCAAACCTCAGGGTGTGTCCATTGTGATAGCAACATCCAGCTATGTGTTCAACAGCAGAGTTGATTCTAGGACCCTAAAACAGAACACCCCTAGCACCAGAGGCTCTGATATCGAGAGGTGATCGAGTGTAGGGCCGAGGACAGGAAGGGAGGGAGGGCTCAGTGAACTGCCAGTAGGAGAAAGCCCCTCCCCAGCCTGCTCAGCCTGCTCTACAGGGCTGGGAGGTTTTACCTCAGGGCAGATGAAGAGTGCCGGTTTGGAGAGGAATCTCTGAGAGGCACCTGGCTGGATGTTTCTAGAAAGAAGGGTGCAGTCATTTTCCAGGATTGCTTTAAGTAAGTGCCTCTAGGTGGGTGGCTTAAAGGAGACACAAATTCTTGCAAGGGCTGGGAGGCAGCTGAGGTCCAGGGACAGAGCAGTGTATTTTTCTGCCGGCCCAGCCATCTGTTTTAGTATCAGGATTTTATGTGGTTTAATATACCCTCTTGGAAGTTAATATGGTTTGAAAAACTGCCTGTAATAGCTCCTTTCTTTCTAGTGCCTAAGCTTATCCGTTCTTCATTCTGAGAAAATTAGTTTCTCTCTATCCACCCTGAATAAATACCGGAAAAAAAAGAATACTTAGAGAATATCAGTCTGAGGAAATATCTGGTTTGGAGCTTGCCCTGGGGCCCTGGTCAAGTTCTCTGGTCTGTGATGTCATTCTTCACCAGGGTCTATTGGGAACAAAGTTCTGTATTCTCCTAGAAACTCCAGAGCATTATTGACTGGCCTCAGGGACAGGTGCCCACCTTTCCCTCTTCCTCACTCACACCAGTGAATTTTTAACTTTGTATTTATTTATTAGGGACCACACATGTCCCAGTGTGCACACAGAGGTCAAAGGACGACCTGCAGGCGTCTGTTCTCTCCTTCTCCCGTGTAGGTCCTAGGACTAGAACTCAGGTATTGAAGCTTGGTGGGAGGGTATTTATGAAGAAAAGCTTTAGGTTTGCAAGACCAGTGATTAACATGAACAAGGCTAAACATGCCAGCTCCAGAGCTCAACTGCCTGGGTTCAAATCCAACTTTTTACTTGTAAGTTATGTCTAAACAGGAACATTTGGCTCTCTTTCTCCTGCTGAGTATATAATCTTGTTATCATAAGGATAAGTAGCCAAGCAACTGCTTGCCAGAGATTTGAATGGCTACTTCCAAAGTGGGCATTCAGATGACAAATCACTTATGAAACGTCAGGCATTATTGGTTTAGAGAAAATGCAAATTAAACCCACAATGGAAGCACTGCCTACCTACTCAAACTTGAAAAGTTAAATACACCTCTTCCACTCCTAGGCATGTATCTACAAGATAAACAACACATCCATGCAAAGGTTTGCACATAAAGAGACTTGCAGGGTTATGTGCAATAATCAAGAACTGGAAACCCTCTGAATGACCAATAGTGGAGTTGTGGAACCCACAAAAAAGGGGTTTTGTTTGTGGAGGTGCACCTATATGAGGGTGCACATGCTTGCAAAGACCAGAACACAGCCTTGTGCATTTTTCCCCAGGAGCCATCCACCGTATTTTTGAGAGAGGATATCTGATTGGACCAAAGATTGTCTATTAGGCTAGGCTGGCCAGCAAGTCTAAGGAGCTGCCTGTTTCCTCCTTCCCCATGGCACTGGGGTTGTATATGTATGTCATCACACCCATTACCCATGTGGGTTCTCAGTAGCAAATTCAGCTCCTGATTGCATGTGAGAATTTTCCAAACGAGCTATTTCCACCTTCCAGATGAACAAGCCATATGACAACAATGGACAAAACTCAAAATAAATATGCTGGCTGAAAGACAAAAATATCTGTCATATGTACATGTTAATATGCCTGTTATATAGTGTTTGTGTCATGATACAGGGGTTACAAACAATCTCTACAGCCAGAAAGCAAATGCCAGTTTCCTGAGGATGGGGTAGGGAGCTGAGAGGAGGTTATAATGAGAACGCTTGGAGAGATGGGGATCATTCACAGCCTTGACCATGGCCATAGTTTTACAAATATGAGTATATATAAAAAACATTAAGTTGCACACTTTAAAGAAGGATTCTTGGGGCTGGAGAGCTGACTCGGTGATTAAGAGTATTTGTTATTCTTGTTAAGGACCTGGGTTTGGTTTTCGGCACTCACAACCACCTGTAACCTCAGTTCTAAGCATGTGGTTTTGCACCCTCTGCTGGCTTCCTTAGGCACTGCATTCATATGGTCTACATGCATATACTTGAGCACGCACAGAAAAGAAACTTATAAAAATGTTGACTACTCTTAGTAACAATTATGCCTCAGTAACACTGGCAGTGTTTTAAATGAGTGTCCATGTGAAAAATATTAGTTATTTGAAAGTCACTTGTTGAAATAAGAGCGGCGGAGCTGCGTCCCCCGCACCCGGCCGCCCACACTGCTAGCTTTATACCCGAAATAATTACACGGAAACTGTATTCTTTTAATCACTGCCTGACCCATTAGTTCCAGCCTCTTATTGGCTAGCTCTTACATATTGATCTAACCCATTTCTATTATTCTGTGTGGCCCACAAGCTGGCTTACCAGGAATGATCTTAACCTGCATCTGCCTGGAGCAGGAGAATCATGGCGGCGACTCACTGACTCAGCTTCTTTCTCCCAGCATCCTGTTCTGTTTTCTCCGCCTACCTAAGGGTTGGCCTATGAAATGGGCCTAGGCAGTTTCTTTATTAATAAGAAATCATTCCCACATCAGTCACTGTATTAAAAACCATTTGAGACGAAATGTTTTCAAAGAGCATCATTACCTGTGATTATTTGAGGCTGGGTTCTCTTCCCATCTCTCCATAACCTAGCCACGCTTGCCTTTCCATGAGGGACATGAATAGACATGAAATAAGGGCCAGGCGATGCAGCCAATCAGCAGGCTGAGTATCAAGAGCCTACATTATCATCTAGGACCTTGCACATATGTCCAGGAATTGTCTCAGGTGGAAAACAGTATAATGCTACCCCACACGGTTGCTGCAAAAACCCAAGTTAGCACATGGATGTGCATGAGAGCTGGAGAGGTGGATCAGTGGGTAAAGGCACCTGCAGCCAAGCTCAGTTCCCCAGACCCACAGACGGGAGGAGAGAACCGACTCCTACAAAGCATCCTCTGATCTCGGCAGAAGTGCCCTCAAGTATAGACATACACATAAACAAATAAATTATTTAAATGGATATGAGCATGTCCTGAGAATTCTAACGCAATATGGATATAGGATTCATGATGATGGCGGAAGAGAGGAGCTGGATGAGTACTGATGCCTTTGCAAGCCAGGTGGCAGAGAGCAAGCAAGATTAAACCACACTTTAACAACAATAAGAACCTCTTCTCACAGGGGGACAGCTTGTTTCTCAAAGACTGGCCAAATCCACAGGGCAACTGCCTAGAGAGTGGTTGCTCACACCTTCAAGCCCAGCCCACAGGAGATGCAATTCTGCCTGGATAGCTTTTAAGACTCTGCACTGCTGGGTCCCACTCTCTACTCATGCAAACAGAGTCAGGGGTTGGGGGTTTAAGAACTGTTCCCTTGTGGGAGCTGATAGTACCAGTTAGTAAGGATCTTTAGAGATGCTTGCCTTGAATGTGACATCCCTCACAGAGGAGCATGCCCTGCTCGAGGCTATTGCTCTGGGAACTCTGTCTTCAACCTCCAGAAGGATGATGCATCTCTTGTAATGCCTGGGGGTGCAGAAAACTTAGAACCTTCCTGAGCACTCTCCTCGCTGCCTTCCCTCTGCATCTGAGCACTCTGCTCTTGGGGTTCCAAGTGGCTGCTGATTATTATTGCAGATCATAATCTCCACAAGTACATAAGTATTACTTCATTTCTTCCGATTTCTCATTTCCATGGGATAGGGTCGCATGCTGGTGGCTCACCTTGAGTAGCCTATCGAGATGTGTAGCTTAATGCCAATAGGAACCATATTTTAGTGTGTGAATTACACTTGAAAATTAAAAAAAAATGACCCATTTGTGTCAACTGAAGGGTCTAACTCAAGTAACAAAAACCAGAGTCCCCATCTCCTGTCTCTCATCATTTGAGCCTGTCCAAGATACTCTTTGTTCAATCACAATGGGAGAATATATTCTTTTCTCTGCCCTGAAAAGGTCAAATCTACCTGTAACCAATTTCTCTATCAAAAGATACCAAATGAATACACTTAACTCTCGTTTTGTGATTCATTACTTTATGCCTTTGGCCCAGGTGTTAAAATAAAACAGGTCTCTCAGGGCCAATTGGAGCCATTCCATGAGAGATGCAGAAGGGCTTCAGAAGACATACAAGGCCTGTGGAGTGTTTGCCCTCTCTTATTGTGGTAGCCCCTGGCCATGGAGAGGAATGAAGAAAGGTTGTCAGCTGTTCTGACATCTTTGTCCAAATGGAGAATAGAAAACAGCCCTTTATCCACTGGAGATGGAGGGGAAAACACACTGAGCGAAGGAAAAGAGCTCTCTCGACGTCACCTTTAACTGGTGACTCACAAGCTTGTAACCTGATGTCCACCATTACTCAGAACAAGAAAAAAAATCAGTCAAAAATTATGCCAGCAGCCGGGCGATGGTGGCGCACGCCTTTAATCCCAGCACTCGGGAGGCAGAGGCAGGCGGATCTCTGTGAGTTTGAGACCAGCCTGGTCTACAGAG
>NW_004949131.1:1658216-1671652 GCF_000317375.1 Microtus ochrogaster
GAGTTTGAGACCAGCCTGGTCTACAGAGCTAGTTCCAGGAAAGGCTCCAAAGCCACAGAGAAACCCTGTCTCGAAAAACCAAAAAAAAAAAAAAAAATTATGCCAGCAAATTCTTATACTGGCACAGTCGGTGGAAGCATCAACTCTGCCCCCAAATGAGTTTATATGTGTGTATTAAGTGTGTATGTATATTTATATATATGTATACATATATGTACATATGTGTATAGACATATGTGTCTATGTATAGTGTAAAATTCATCTAAAATAGGAGCTGAATCATGAGGTGTCAGAATAGTTAAACAACTACCAATCTGAGCAACAACTTATAACATCCTAAGCACAGTGGCCCTAAGACAGGGCTTCTGATGCACACATAGCAACACAACAAGGGCAAGGTCTTCATTTTCCTCAGAGCCTGGATTGTTCACCTGTGTATGCACAACAGGTGCCCCTCATCCTTCGGTTCCCTCAGACAGAATCCAGCATGAGGAGGCAGGTGGCCAGGGCCAGGGTCAAGACGTTGCACCAAGTGTTGTGAGGGACAGATGGAGCAAGACTCTCTTAGTGGAGCAACTCGGGCATGGATGACAGGGCTGAGGCCTTTTTTCTCTGGAAGGGTGTTGTTTTCCCTTACCTATGGGAAAGCAGGGACGTGGTGGACTAATTTGTGCTAAGAACCAGCACTTGAGAGGCAGTCAGCAGACGAGTCTACTTGAGAGCCTGCACGCTGTAGGAGCAGTGGGCTCCTGTTGATTTGTGGAGCATGAAGAACCGCTCTCTCCCATTGGAAACTGCTGGAAGATTTTTTTCTCCAGGTTTCCAAGAACATTAATGGCTTTGTGTGACAAATGCAAAAGAGAAGAACCATAGTGGCCAAGGTCTGGGCAGGAAACTAATAACAGAACCAGAGAGAGCCCAGCCCGTGAAGCTGAGCTCCTAGAGAGTTAAACTCTCCCGGGACAAGAGCAAAGAGCTAACCCAGGCAGATAAGACATTAGGAGTATCACAGCAAAATGCCATGGCCGCCTTTGATCTGACTGGGCAAGAGATGGGAACAAAAGGCGAGATGTGACGTTGCATGCCTGTAACCCCAGCACTCAGGGAGATGTGATTGCATGCCTGTAACCCCAGCACTCAGGGAGAAACTGAGGCAAGAGAATTACCATACATTCCAGGTCTGCCTAGATACATAGTTATTCCCAGCCATCCTACACAGAAAGGCCTTGTCTTAAAATTAAAAGTAGGTGCTGAGGAGATGGCTTAATGGAAGCCTACATCAGGCGATTAACTTACTCCAGGAGACAGCACTGCCCTCTAGAGTCTGCAAGCACGGCTCTCACATAGTATACACACATGCGCACAAAGACACATATGCACAACAATACTTTTTAAAATCTTAAAAACAAGCAGTGACAAAGCCTGAGAGGGGGCAAGGAAGGATGAGGGCTGGTGCCAGCAGGTTCCAGCACAAGCTCTCGCGATGGATGGAGGGGAAGAGACTCCAATGTTTGTGTGTGGGCAGGCCAGAATCTCTCTGCTCACTTGTCACCTGCCCAGCCCTCTTTCTACAGGCCCCTCCCAGAAGAGCTCAGGAAACTCTTGTATTGAGACAAAATCTTCAAAGATTTTGATCTGGGAGGAGGGGCCAGACAAAAGACAGGAAGAATGACATGCTCATGGCATCTTGGAACCGTAACCGCCTCTCATCCTCCTCTCCTCTAGTTGCCAGTTCGCTGATGAGAAATGAAGGCCTAGGGATTGCAGCGAATGGGTGAATGCCCGCCTATTGACAAGCATATGTGATAACAAAGGCAGCTTGATCTTCATTCTCATGGCCTTCCTCTTCATTGCCCTGGGAATCTTGAGATGGAAACCGCTATTAGAGTAGACTTGGCTGAAATGAGACAGCTAGCCTATCATTTGCCGTCACTGTGCTCAGCAGACATCACTAATTGATCACAGATGTCTTTCCGATTGAGCCCAGATGCTCTCTCAGGCTCTCCTCCGCTAATGAGGATCTCATTCTGTTCCATCATCCAGTCCCTATAGCATGATTGAAATCTCCAAACACGGAACCTCAGACTGTCATGTCTAGTAAAATTGTCTGCACCAACGCTTATTTCATTCTCTGGAGTAGCTGGCAGAGTTTCAGTTTGCCAACCCCAAGGACTCTCCGGATGGTATTTATAGTTTGGAACACGGGGATGCGCCACAAGATTAATCTGCCTGAAGGTTGATAACAAAATCCTAATCCCTGTGGGTTTTCTCTTTCTTCTTTCAGGTGGACAGGACGGAGGTGATCCGTACCTGCATAAACCCGGTGTACTCCAAACTGTTTACGGTGGACTTTTACTTTGAAGAGGTTCAGCGTCTCCGGTTTGAAGTCCATGACATCAGCAGCAACCACAATGGGCTGAAGGAGGCTGACTTCCTGGGTGGCATGGAGTGCACGCTTGGCCAGGTAGGCAGGAGAAGTCCCTTGGACCCTCCCATCTGCAGGCCTTCCTCCCCTTAGCCTTCCTCCCCACACCTGAGTTTTGCTCTTTCCTTCCTTTCATTCTCCTTCTTTCTTTTTTTAAACTCTTGCATTTTCCAATACTTTCTGGCTACTGTCCGATTTATTATATTTACCAGAGGATGATCATACAAATAGGTGACATTACTTATTTTGCAAAGTTAATTATCTTCCTTTCTGAATGGCCTCATTGTGTTGGTCATTTAAACAACTGTGTGTTGGGCACCATCCTCTATTCTTGGACCTGTTAATAGAATCCTATCCCTTTACAGACTTCCCATCTCCCAACTGAACTGTAAGACTCACGCACGTTCTTCATTCAAATTTATTCCAAGTCTCCTGAGACAAAAAAATAAAATGACCCAAGAAAAGAACTAAATATAGATACTTCAATTTAATCCTAGTGGGAATATGAAGTAAATATCATCATTAGATTCCTAGATCAAACAAAAATCCGATTCTGACTGATTATATGACCAAGTAGTGGTTCTCAACCTGTGGGTCACGACCCCTTTGGAACTGCATGCCATATATTTCCATTATGACTCATAACTAACAAAGTTATAGTTTTGAAACTGGCGTTGATGCTGAGACCGTGAAGAGGAAGCACATTCCCCGCAGATGGAAAGAGTCAGGGAGGAGCGGCCATATGGTAGAGAGCACCTTTGTTTGATATTGCCTAAACCCTAGCTCTGAATTAAGAAATGAAAAGAGTTGACACACACACCATAACGGTCTAAAGATGTGATCCGGTGAAAGAAAAGCAACAGCTAACGGTGTACGGTCAAGCCAGCTGCCACTATAACGGGAACTGAATTTTATTAGGAACATTCTGGAAGCCTGTGCATAGCAAACATCAGAGTATGTTTCCTAGGACAGAAAACAACTGGACTTCTATACAATCTGGCTGAAAACACTCTGGACGACCTTTGGTTAAGGTCTGTTCCTAGGCTGGGAACATCAGGCTCCCAGCATTCCTAGCTGGCTGCCTGGGTAGCAAAGGAGGCTTTAAGGATGGGCAGAAGCATCAAGCAAAGCAGTTCAGGGGCTGGGGGTCAGAAGGCAGGAATGTGTGCTCATTTCCTGGTGACTGAAGCAGGATGCTGATGGACTTGTTCTTTGTTTCTTATTATAGCTTGCCAAGGCAATGCCATTCGCCCGTTCTCTTAGCAGTCAAACTTTGATCATTTTGGGATCATTATTTTTTGCCATGTGACTATAGAAAATAGCTCCATCCCCAACCTAGCAGGAAATCCTGCCTAAGCTCAGCCACAGATCTCACCCCTCCACTTAGCAGAGTTTGACACAGAGCTATGACTGTGACCAGCACTAACTAGTGAATCCTGAGAGCATTTGAAAGCTTCTAGTGTAGAGACACAAATAAAGACCATTTCCCCTTTTCCTGAGATTCCAGGAACACCGTAGCATCTTGCAGCTAGACTAGGGGTATGTATAACTCCACAGGGGGCCAGAAGCTAAAAATAGCCACTGAGGCACAGGCTTGACATACTGCCCCTGAAGCCTAGCCATGGAGGTACAAGCTTGTCATACTGCCCCTGAAGCCTAGTCATGGAGGTACAAGCTTGTCATACTGCCCCTGAAGCCTCGTCATGGAAGTACAGGCTTGACCTGCTGCCCCTGAATCCAACTCCAGATGACACGGTTGCCTCTGTCATTGATAATTCACCCCATTCTGTTGGCCGTGTGATTGGCAGGATTGGTTTTCCCCACACATTTGCATTCAGCACTGCTGGCTTCAATCAAGGGAAGAATCCCATTTTTTATGACTAGAGTGATTGGTTTGGGGAGGCAATATAACATTCATTCATTTATTTATTCATTCAATAAGCATTTGCCAAGTTCCTCAGATATGCCTAATACCATACTTGGTGCTAGAGATCCAAAGACGAAGAAGATAGGGACCCTACACCCAGAGAAGCTATATTTGACTGGTAGCATTGACCTGTAGATAAACAAAGTGCATGTGGTTAAATGATACAATGGAAATGTGTTCCAGGAGTGGTAGGATAAAGACTTCCCTGCCCAAAGGGCATCAGTGAGAACTTGCAGGAAAGATAACTCTGAACTTGAAACTTGAAGTTAATAGCAGTTCACCAGCACAGAAAAAGAAAAACGGGACCTTCCAAACAAAATGACCAGACCATGCAAAGACATAATGGGACAGGGGGTCAGGACAATGACAGAGAGATCTGAAGAGACCTAGCTGGGTGGTCAAATGAGAATAAAGATGCTGATATGAAAGGAAGAGCCAGGCCAAGCAGCTTTAAGCATTCTTTGGTTTGTTTGTTTGTTTTTCTAAAACTGAAAGAGCTTAGATTCAATGCATCTTGTTCCCTTGGTAACCAGGGGAAGGACAAGATTGGATGCATGCATTAGAAAGAGCACTTTGGCATGCTCACTCACAAAGTAGGCACAGGAGCAGAGAGATGTGGAGGCAAGGAAAGCACTTAGGAGATTAGTTCAGTAACAGAGGAGCAAGGGGGACCACAGTGAAGGAGAGTGGGTGGAGGAGACCCAGCAGAGAGGCTGCAGTCAGCAAGCCAGGAAGACTATGTGAGGTAGGGTGTGTCTTCCAGGTGACTAGAGGAGCACTATGACAGTCCCTGAGGGTAATCGTTCAGGAAGGGGTGGGGAAGGAGCGTAATACCTACCTGTAATTAAACTCAGGACATTTGTGCAAAAACAGAGGAGTTGCCAGTGCCCGCTGCCCACGTGAGTCTGGAATAGATGCTGCAGCTTCAGGAAATCCCCCTGAAAGATGATGGTAGGTAGCATGGAAGAAGCGGTTAGCAAGCCTCTCTATCTGTTGGGTCCAGGGGGTAGCGCAAAGATGAGAACACCACCAAGTCTAATAAACCAGAAGCAAACTTTATTCCAGAAACCAGATCCCAGGAAAACCAGAAGCAAACTTAAAACTAAAAAATTAAAATAAAAAAAAAATGAGCAAAACCGCCACGGGGCACAGAAGCTTATTAGCTAGCTGAAACCACAGCCAGAGATGGTGTTTGTTAGGCTGAGGCCCGGACTAGTTTCTGAACCCACCTTTTATAGTAAGGGTACCAAGCATTAGGTCTGGGCAAAGGAATTTTTACAACCTTGCCCTGACCCTTGGGTTGGTCAGCGGAGACCCTAATGAGGGGAGTGAGTGTTGATGTCAGTGGGTAACTAGGCAGCCATCATGAAATATATTTCAGAGAAGATTATAACGAAAGTCACTAATTGTGAGAAAACAGATGTCTTTAGCAATTAGTCAGAAAGGAACTGCTAGTAATACTAGAAGGTTAATAAATTAGGATTAACTGGTTCTTAGGCTGAGAATTTAGAAGACCGTGGAAAGCTTTTCACACTATCTCAAGGTAAATCTTCAGATACTGACTGCCATACTTTACAACCTCCATTACCAGAGCTCATTAATTAAACCATTGTATTTGTCCACTGCCTCCTGGTACCTCCAGGTGTAAACTGGAGTTCCATGCCTCTCTTCTGGTGGTGCCAGTTTTCCATAATGGAGACAGTGTCTAACCCAGAGGTCAGTATCTCTGTCTCCTAAAGGTTAACTCAGTTCACATCTGTAGTTTATCAGGGTCGGCCAGGACACTACTCTCAATTTGCAGGGAGAAGCTCTGTCCTTGTAAATAAAACAGCTAGTTATGAAATGACCTAAGCTCCCCAAGCATCTGAGAAAATAGTTCACTGTGAATGACTGACTGATCCTTGATCTGCTGAGAAAGCTGCTGATAGTCTGTTCTCGTTCTCCTAGACTTAGAACTTCATACTTCTTTATTTCTACATTCTTATTTTTGGAATCTACATTTTTATTTTCTTATTCTTGGACTCTTCAATATCCTCATACATGTGTACATATGTGCACACATACTGGTGCATGCATACACACAATCACACTTATGTACACATGAATGTGAGTACACACAAACATCCACCTATGGACACACAAGATCACACATGATTACCTACACATTTAGTGAGCCAATGTTTATAAAATGCTGGGCAGATTCCCTGGCATAGAGGGAAGTACTTGGAGTGTTGTTAGAAGTGGTATGAGAGACATTTTTCATGTAGTGAGGGTCTAGGGATGGATGAGAAGGATTAGCATTGTCGGGGGGAAGGAAGAGCTGTAAAGGATGAGTTCCCACCCCCGGGCAGTCACCAATATTGAATGTACAATTTCACCTCGATTGTGATCTACTTCAGTTCAAAGATTCAAGGCATACACTGGATCATGTGACTGGATTTCCTAGCATTTATTCTTCTAGGAATAATTTATGTAAATAATTGTTTTAAAATAGAATGTTGAAGTAATCTGGGCAGGTATTTCAACACTTATCTTGCTACAGCTAAGGCCCACTAGCAGAGATGAAGTGAATTCGCCAAAACCACACAGGGAGTCACATGCGGGGAGCCTGTCCCCTCAAGGCTTCCACGGGTACTTGAGGTGCTTGCTGAGTTTGCTACTTGCCTACTCTGCCATGAACAGTCTGACTTTTGGTTTAGGGACGAAAAGCTGCAGCCCTCAGCAGGCTAGAAACTGGCATTGACTGTGCAGTTGGGTCCTAGCACAGCAAGTGACTCTGAGTAAAAATGCCAAGTGAAGCCAAGGGAGGTTCATGTCCTCAGAGAGGGCTGCAGACAGAACCATACATATTTAGCAGATGGGAGACGGGGGGGGGGGGGCGAGTCATGAGGACACCAAGTGATCAGAGAGCTCAGCTTTCCTTCTGGAGAGCTCGGAGACCATCCTGCCCCAAGCTAGACACAAGGCTAAGCCATCTTCTACTCTACCCTACAGGGGGTTCCCAGAAAAGATAGGATCCCTCACTACACAGAAGAGAAGCTGCCCCTTCCGCTGACTCTCTTTCCCTCTTCCATTGCTTGTTAGCTAGTTCACTCGTCCTTCTGTGTCCATCTTTTTCACACACCGAAGACAGTGGTCATAAATAACAAAAGTGACGTCCCCAAGCTGCTGGGCTAAGGAGCTGCTGTGCCTCACTTCACTGACTATCCCAACCCCCCGCAGAGAGAGACACTACCCATTACTGTTATTGTCATTAAACAGTTGAGAAAACTAAGACCAAGTAACACAGGCGCATTGTCTAGCGTTACGTGGCTCTTTATGGTCCTTTCCATTTATTCTAGTAGCTAGATCATCACTAACCCGTATAAATGAGAAAGTAGTATTAGTGCAAAGCCAAGTCGGAGCTGACCTTGGTAGTGTTTGGTAGAGCATTTTTTTCTAGTAAAATTTGTTTTATAACTTTTTATAAAAGGAACTTAGATAATCTATAAACACTTTCCCAAAAGCTCAGCATTAGTTATCGTCCCTTGAGAAGGACACTTGATTTAGGATTATAATATAAGGCCTGGAGAGATAACTCAGCAAGAAAGAGCACTTTCTGCTCTTGTAGAGGACCTGAGTTCATTTTCCAGCACCTATGATGGGCCCCTGACAGACTCCTGTAACTCCATTTCTGGGGATCCAACAACCTGTTCTGTCATCCAGATGCCTGAACCTAGCAGCACAGATGTACACACATACACATAATTAAAAACAAACTAAATCTTAAAAAAAAATTAAAATTGAAAGACTGCAGCAATGTGGCTTCTTGAAAACTGTTGGTGTGACTGCCAATCCCCTAAAGCCAGACTCTTATAAAATCGGTATCCAGGGACATCCCCATCTGACAAGAATTCCTTCCTTGCCTAGCCATATTGGACATACTCATTGCCTAAGTTCTTACAACCGTTTTCTCTTCTCTACGCTGCAGCAACATTTATAGCCATATAAACTCCTCTTCTTTATTGCCATGTGGCTGCTCCTCAATGTGTTTTCTTCTCGAAAATAACTGAGAACCCCATCGGTAAGCCATTGAAGAAGTACTGGACTCAGTATCACTGGGTTCTTTGATTCCTGTTCATAACAGAAGGCTAGCAAACCACATTATGTGTGTGTCTGTGCATCATATCAATGCCTGTGCCTGTGAAGACCAGAAGAAAGGCATAAAATCCCCTGGAACTGGAGTTACAGGTAGTTGTGAACCACCGTGTGGGTGCTAGGAATCGAACCCCAGTCCTCTATAGGAATAGTCGGTGCTCTTAAGCACTGACCTATTTCTCTAGCCCATGATTCAGAAACTTATGAAAATGCAGACTGTTGGGCCTATCCCAGAGCATCTGGTTCAGGGGGCTCCATGATGAGAATTTCCAAGCTTCCCAGTGATGTCCCTTGTGATGGACCAGAGACTATGCTCTGAGAACCCTGCACCTGCTAAAGAGTCAGCCTCTGTCATCGGCTTTAGTGATGAAAGAAACCAGCGATACAATGAATTATCTAGAGAAATTCAGGACCGAGAAGCAAGAATAACATTCCATCATAAAGTTTACATCTCTACAGAATGACTCATGGGTTATATGAGAGAGAGAGAGAGAGAGAGAGAGAGAGAGAGAGAGAGAGAGAGAAAGAGAGCGAGCTTGTATATAGGTGTATGTTGTAGAGAGTAGTGCATGTATATATGTGTGAATGTAGAAGCTGGAAAACCATCTCTTATTGCCCTGGAACTCATCAAATAGACCAGGTTGGCCAAGCCAGCAGGGTAGGGTGCCATGCCCACCCCATATTTACCTGGGTTTCTTATGATCTAGACTTTGGTCCATAAGCTTTGCATGGTAAGCTGTTTAACCACCGAGCCATCTTCGCAACCCATCCCTGCCTTGTAAAAATATGGGTCCAAGGGATGAATTAAGGTCCTCAAGGTTGCAAGGCAAGCACTTTACCAACTGAGCTGTTTATGTCATCAGTCTTTGATGGAGATCTTGGCTGCCACTGTTTTTGCTATCATTAAATATAGTCAAATAGACCTATTATCCAGATGATGGGTTTCCTTCCTGACACAGAGCTGTCCAGATTATATCAGCTCAGTGACCCTTGAAAAGAGCAGTAGACCTCAAATTGTCATCATCTACGTGAATTTGCTCTAGGGTCACAATGGCCCCATTTGTGGACACCAAATATGTCATTTAAACTTACTGTAATGCCCAGAGCAAGATCCAAGGTCAGCATTTTGTTTAGTGTTTTTTATCTAGTGTTTTTGTGCCTTAAAATTTACACCTGGAGAAGTCAAATTTACATATTCTAGCAAGCAACTTATTTCCCCTTTGTTTCTCGGAGGAAAAGCTTTTCCTAATTTGCAGAATCACTGCAGTGGCAACTGCATAAGTGATGAATGATGTCACAGTAAACAGTGTTCTTTTGCTCCCCTGAACTAGCCATGGAACCCCATAAAGCAGTGCCGCTCCCTACTGCTGATGCTCTGCTCAAAATAAGCAGGATTCAGGGTGCTTGTGGCCAAGCAAGTCCCCAGGTCTCCAAGGAGAATAAAATCCTCTTTCCTCTTTCTTTGCTAGCTCTTTCTGACTAGCAACCTTCAATTCAAGTCCTAGGAAATCTCCTGTCACAGCTTCGCACCTCCTTTAGAGGGTCCACAATTAGAGTCACGCATTACACCTGGGGACTGCCACCAAGTCACCATGGTGTCCCTGGCAAATTGCTTAACATCTTTGTAGCATATGGCTCATAGACTTTATCTATCTTTATAGAATGTTCTAGGTCAATCCCTTTATAAGTTCCTTCACATTCTGAGTCAATGACTGCCACTCATTTCTTACCTTCCATCTCTCAGACATTAAGCATTCTTTTCTGTACTCATTCATCTGAAAAATGGTCCCTCAAGTCCGCACCACATAGCCCACATGCTCCTGCTTCCTTCCAACTGTGACTCAGCATTTGGTGTGAGATGCCATTGAGTGACAGATGGCATTGTTCTACCTTAGCACCCCCCTTCCCAGGAGAAAGCTAGCCTGTGCCCATTCAATTTCAAAGATACTATTAAAAAAAGATATACTCAGTAGCATTTTAAATGAGCTTGTGTTTATGGCCCTATTTCACATCTATAACTATTTGATACCTGTCTTAGCCTTATCTGACTCAGAGGAGGAATGTAAGACAGCCAGGACTGAATGAGACTTTACAGGCTTCTATCTCTGTGTTAAAGACAGCTCTAGGCGTTAGTCCTGGTAATAGCCCTTTTATTCAGGCTAGACAAGGCACTCAGCCCCCAGGCCAGGTTACTAAGACAAGGAGCCGCATGGTATAGCTGAGACAACCTCAAGTTCTGCTTTTTTATCCCTAGCCAGCTTTCCTTAGATTCTCAAGTCCACCCAGCTCAGAACTGGCTGCCCATGCAGCCTGGCCCTGTCACCATGACACTTAGCATACACTTCCCACCAGCTGTCACTTGCCTTTCCTCTGAAAATGCTGTCTTGAAGCCCTTATCATATATCAGCCTCCTGAGTATCAGATAAGACTTTGCTATCTTTGTCCCAGCATGGAGCCAGAAGACACTGTATCACCTTAAACAGAATTATCAATATGCCAAATCACCAGTTGGTGAACCCCAGTAATCAAAAAGTTAGTTTCCCCCAAACCATTCTCGACAAAATCTTTTTATGTATTAAAATGAAAATGTTTTACCTTATAAAGTTTACTGTATTTATCTTAAAACTGATGAGTAGTTTTGATTTCTTCTTCAAGCTATGTATGAAATTCAGTTAGTGTTGATGACGAACTTTTCTGAATATCAAACATAGTCATAAGAGAACTAAATAGTCTCTTGTGTTTTCTTCTAAAGCGATGGGAAAATATGGTGATAGTCGTTATGCTTCCCACTTTTCCAAAGGACAAAGCCTCGGGAGGATGCATGTCTAAGCGCTAACAGTGATGGTGTCTGGGTTGTATGATTGTGCTTGGTTTGTAGTGTTACAGCTTATTTTCCTATATTTCCCACAATAAATTTATATCATAATTGCAATAAAAATTCCAACAAAGGATCTCTCAGCAGTCAGTAAAGTGTTTGCCACTCAAGCGTAAGGACTGGAGTTGTGGTTCCCTGGACAGACGTAAAATCCAGGCTAGTCAGAGTGTGTCTGGAATCTCAGCACTAGGGAGGTATAGACAAACAGAACTCTGAAACTCATTGGCCGGCCAGCCCAACCCTACAGAGATCTCCAGGTTTAGTGAGAGACCCAGTCTCAAAAAATACAATGAGGATCAATTGAAAAAACTACCTGACATCAACCTCTGGCTTCCATATGCATATACACACACATAAGTACCTGTATACACACATATACAAACACACTCATATGTCATATGTATTCACACTTAGCAAGAAACAATTAGTGTCTATCAGTAAAAACAAAATCATAAACACTCATAAATAAGCAAAAGAGGGAGTAACATACTTTATAAAGACTCTTAAACCCACCCCACTCACACAATGGATGTCCACATAGATTCAAACACACATGTAATACCATGTGCGCACCACACATACACACACACACACACACACACACACACACACACACACACACAGACTCTTAACCCACTGATAAACTTTTTCAATATGTGCAGAATTTCAGCCCAATATGTCAGTAGGAAAAGCCTGCTGTGTGAGGTATTTGTAAGGTTCTGAGAATTCATCATTGGATGCTGTTGGGAAAACCTTGGTCCCCAACCCTCTGCCCATGGGAAACAGAATTGGCCTGGCTAATCTGATTCTGATCTTTTGTAATATTACTTTTAGCTACCAAAAAGATCTTGGAGGGCCTGGGGCACTAATAACAAATAAGTTAAGGAGCCACCATTGGATCTGCAAAGAGGCTGTAAGATCCTCCCAGAGCTGATTCAAGTCAAAATTGAGAAACATAATATTTATATTTTGAATTAATCTAATAGGATTTAGGGGGAGGAAAAATACCTGCTTGGTTTACAAAGTCACTCCCAAGAGTCTTAGATTCAGATCCAAGGACAAAATGAGGCCAGGTATGAATTAATTAGTTTTGTTTTGCATGGAACGTAGGCCTCTGGGGCTTCTCCTTATACCAGCGCAGGTCACCCAAGGTGCACACTCCTGAGTCCCAGCTCCCAGAGGCCCAGACTCAGCTGACTGCAGTCACAACTCCTGCTCTAGGAGCATCTGCCCACCTGAATGCTCAGGGCAGCACTCTTGGCCTCACCAGTCAGAGGAACAAAGGAGCAGAAATCCTGCCAACTTCTATCCCCTCTGTTAAAATTCAAAGCAAGAAATCTGCTGTTATAGTTAATTTGCTGATAGAGCCCCAGTGGAATCAGACAGCTGAGAAGTGAGGAGACAAAGCAGGGATGGGTTTAGTCCCACAAAAAAGCAGGTTCTCTCTGCCCTGGTACTCCTGGCCTCTCCATAACACTTGGGTGGAGGGGCGCTGTACCATCTCTAATCAGATATCCCCATAATGAGAGTGTAGACTGTGGTCCCACCTGCCCAAGTCATATCTAACTTAAACACATTATTTTGTGTTAGATATCTACATCTCCTTAATTTCCAAAAAATGCCCCAATTTGAAAGGTATATTTTATGGCCAATTCATAATAATAAATCACTTTCATATCAAGCCATCTCAAAGAGATGATCAGGCTTGGCATTTATGCTGCTATTAATGATATCATCATCATCACCATCGTAATGATCACTTCACCACTAACACAACCATTACCATCACCATCAGTGCCATCACTGACATCATCGACAATTATTATTGCCATCACCTTCATTATCACCGCATCCCCACTACCTCAGCTACTGCCACAATTACTAATCCTCATCATTACCATCAGTGCCACAGTCATTGTCACCGACACCACTACCATCATCACCGTCATCATCAGCACCACTCTAATGATCATACCATCATAACCCCGCCTCCACTGCCTCCATTGTCATCATCACCATCACTGCCACAGTCACCTTCACCAACACCACTACCATCATCACCGTCATCATCA
>NW_004949131.1:1671987-1682417 GCF_000317375.1 Microtus ochrogaster
ACACCACTACCATCATCACGGTCATCATCACCAGCACCACTCTAATGATCATGCTATCATTCCACTGCCTCCAGTACCTCCATCGTCATCATCACTTGGTAAAATAATACAAACCTCCAAACTGGCACAACCAAAAACTAACATCAGACATCTGGGTTCACAAAAGTCTAAGCTGCTTCTCTCCTGCTTCTAAGCTATGTGACCTCTGGACTCTTGTTTCACATCCTTAATAAGAAATTAAAAAAAAAAAAAAAACACTTGAAAATTTCCCAGGTCTTTCCACTGGCTTCTTCTTAAGTGGTAAGTTGAAGAAAAAAAATCAAGTTTCATGAAAAGTATTAAGTTAAATAAGAGCACCATTGTCTCTAAGTGACAAAGGGTCAGCCATGGGAGCCTAGCTCCATCACCCAAGATCACACTGAAAGCAATATGCATAGCTCCAATTCAAAACTAAACTGAGCTTATCTACACATGTGCCTTCCACTCTACCACATCGCTTACCAAATGGAATGCAATTTCTACAAGCCTTTGGAAATATCTTTGGATTTATTTACTTTAATTTCTGCGTATGAATGTTCCGTCTGCACGCATGTGTGTGCACCAGGTGCATGCCTGTTGGATCCTGTGGAACTGGGGTTACACTTGCTTATAAGTCCCCTTGTGGGTGCTGGGAACTGAAACCCTGTCCTCTGAAGAGCAACAAGTGCTCTTAGCTGCCGAGTCATCTCTCCAGCCCGACCCTTTGTAAACGTGAAGCAGTCCTTCCCGAGTGTTGCCACCGTGAAGCTGGTCAAGCACAGGACATTCTTTCCCACGGGTTGATAAATTGACTCCTGGGTCTGAAAACACTCATTCTCCTAGCTCGTCTGTGCAGATTTATCAGAAATACTCCAGCACCAGGGAATTTAAGCAACTTGGAGTCTTTTTGCCCTGTTTTGCCCATGGCAAGGATCTGTTAGGCTCATGTATTCACTCATCTCATATCAGGTAATACCTTGACTGAATTCTAAAGATGAAAACCAAGAGGTGATACTGTTACTAGACTCAGTGCTGAAATATTTGCACCAGTTACCTCACGCATGCTCATAAAACTCCAGAAGATACCATGACTTCCTTGTCTGTGTGCTGCACATTTGAACCTTGAAGTAACCTGCTGTGCCAGTGTAGGGATCATGATTTTAGCCCAGGCTTTCTGACTCTTAGAGCAGATTGCTGTCTCAATACAGAGTGATTCTGCAGCTGGCACGGAACTTTTACCCTCCTTGGCAGCACTTTCGTGCAAGCTCTAGCGATGAACTGATCCCCAAGAAAGAACATCCACAAAGCCTACGTCACTTGTGGGTCCACAGGACAAAGCCATGAAATCTCCAGGCCCTTGAGTTCATGGGACAGTGGACTGTGACTACTTCTGAATCCTTGTTCCCCAGCCCCACCCCAGCCCCACCCCAGCCCCACCCTCAGCTCTCTGTCAGGTTTGCAAGGGCTGAACCCCAGGTGCTTTCTATAAACACCCAAGATCTTCCACAGGGCATCTGTTCAAGTCAAGAAAGACTCCCTGTCCCTCAGCCGCATTACTTGTAGAAAATGGATTTATTGTTTTACTGCCTAAAAGGGATTATCTGCTTGAAATTCACCCGTCTTCTTACTTCTGAGTGATAGTTCAAGGACTCCGGTACACACTACAGATTTTCTCCCATGATGCACGCATACACAATTCTGTTTTTAAATAAATACTTGGTCACTTATGGATGCATTTTTGCTGTTGTGTCTTCTTTTGTTTTTATTGCCATGTTTCATTTCATTTTTATTGTTTTGTTCATTTTGATGGGGACTCGTGTGTTTCTGTCTGGCCCTGGATTCTCTATTCTGCAGATGACCTTGAAGTTGTAGTGCTGAGGATTGAATCCAGGGCTTTATGCATGCTAGATTTGCCCTCTGCCACATGAAACACATACTAGCCTTCTTGTTTGACCTCTTTCAATAAATAGACAGCAACAAAGCTGTCAGTGTGAATGTTCTTGCTTTTGCTTCATTTATTTTAAGGGATATATGACAAAATTGGTATGACATGTCCTCTGTTATAGACATTAAAGCTGTTTCCAGTCCTCTGTCATTCTGTACAACATGTGGATGAACATCATATTCTATGGACCTCTGAGCACCCTAACTACTGCTTTTCCCTTAGAACAACTTAACAAGAATGTTTTGGCACGGATTTTAAGGACATTGACACAAATTGCTGATGATCCACACAGAAACTGAAGCAAGTTATGCATGTCCCTTTTTAGTGCATAAAGGTCCCCTCTACTGCATCCTCAGTAACACCTCTCACTTCTTATCTTTCAATGAGTCTCTCTTCAAAGCTTTTATTACCACACAGAGGACTCACTCACTCCATAGCCCTGGAGGTTACTTCCCCACTGATGGGTTTGTTCAAGGGTGTTGTGGGATAATCGTTTTGTATACAGTGAATATGTCTCTGCCAAGGAACCTTCTGATAGGTTTAATAAAGAGCTAAGCAGCCAATAGCTAGGCAGGACAGAATGGGCGGGACTTCTGGGAAGAGATAGAAACTCTGGAAAGAAGAGAGGCAGTGTTCACCAGCCAGACACAGAGGAAATGGGATGCACGGTACTGAGCAGAGATAATGGAGCCATGTGGCAGAACGTACAGTGATATAAACAGGTTAACTTAAACTTTAAGAGTTAGTAGGAAATAAGCATAAGTTAAGGCCATTTTTCACAAAAATAAGTCTCTGTGTCACTGTTTGGGGGCTGGTGGTCCATAGAAAGTCCTCCTACACAAGGGTTGAGTAGGCAGTAGAGTGAATTATAATGACATTGCTAAGTACTCAACATAGAAGGCTGCCTCACTGTTAGCCCTGCATTCTTTGCCTTTCATATACTCCCTATCAGCCCCTTCTTTTCATTCATTGTTCATGCATTGGAGACTCCCAGTTCAGGACACTTCCTCAGATATCCAACAGTAAAGCTAATAACTCCGCAGATGGCTCACAGACATCTCAGATTCAACAGCCCATTCCAAACTCACCATCTCCCCTTGCATTTCTCAGAGCCCCTTCCATCAACTCTTCCTTTAGAGGGACCAGGCAGTGAGTGGAACCTTTCTTCTCCTGGGTGCTGGAGAAATGAAACCTGGAAGGAAAACTTCCCTCACCTCTTTCTCCCTACCCGACCGATCATCTGATTGTGTGGCCCAGTTAATCCGGTGTCTTCAGGGCCTCCATCAGCCCATTTCCCTACTTCAGGCCCCAGTCCAAGTTAATAGATGACTGAAATTCTCACTAAATGGTGATGGATTGTATAGAACAGAAGGGAAGAAAGATGTAGTGTTTCTAAGCACCTTTCACCTGGTTCTGAAATCTTTTTAATGGTCATCACGCACACGAGAAATCCATGGCATAGATAATATTATCACCAACTTAAAAATCAGGAAACTGAGGTACAACTGGTGATGCTGATTAAGGACCCACATCTGGCCTGGCATCCAGAGCTTCCTGTGTGATTATTACTTTAGATTGTGTAGTGACACCTTATAGTCCTTGAAGGAGATCCCCAAAGAGTGAGGGCTCCCTCCTGGACCCCAGATTATGCACAAACCACACCCAAACACCTGTTTTCACAGAGAGATACTTTATTAAGCAGGGAATAAAACTAAAAGTGGCTGATTTCTGACTCAGGCAGAAAAGTAAAAGCAAATAATCTTGCAGGTGGAATTTTAAGAAGAGAAATGGCAACATGGCCTCACACACAAGTGTCAGGCAAAGGTGAGCAATTAGTGCACAGAAGGAATTAAACCTTAAATCCCCCTTCCTCTCCAACTCTTGCTAATGAAGTCAGACAAAGGGTAAAAGCCTGTAATTACACTGAAGTAATTGGAACCCTACTTAATAGAAAACTTAAGGCAGGAATCCCAAACCAATAGATGACCCGTTGGGTCCATCCCCTCTCTACCCTTCTGGGTCATTCTCCCCAGAATGGTCTTTTGGTGGGCTCCACTTAAAGGCTGAGAACTGTACTTAGTCTGTGTAAAATCTGTGGTTAAAAAATATTATAACCATTTTCCCCTTCCATGTTAACATGTCTGTTGATGTTGCCTCTGCTCCAGTCTTGTTTGTGCAGCCATGTCTAGCAGACACTGTTTCACAGCAGACTTCTGCTATTCCGGCTCTTACAATCTTTCCTCCTTTTCTGAGGTGTTCTCTGAGCCACAGATGCAGGAGGATGTATCCATTGGAGCTGGGGTCCTGCAATGTTGATCGCTGCCTTGTGTCCAGTTGTGGTTTTCTGTGATTGGTGTAAAGACACGTTTCTCTGATGAGAGGTGGTAGCTATGCTTCTCTGTGGTATAAGGATAAGATATAGCACGTGGTAAGGATTGATGCTATTCTAGTCAAGTGTTGGTCATAGGTTCTTTTCTAAGTTCCATGAATCTCCTTGCCCCAGGAAACTGGCTAGGTTTCCAATATCAGGCTTGATTTCCCTCCTGTGAATGAATGTTAAGTCCATGTAGACAGCTGTTGATTGACACCAACATGTGAGTGCCACTTATTGTACTTTTATGCATATCTTGCCAGGCAAACAACTAGAGCCAACTAATGACTGCTGGGAGAAGGAGAATCAGCTTCTCCCAGGGCTGATCCCTCTTACTGGCTGTCCAAGGCAAACTGAACCTTGATTCCATGTATGCAAAAACTGACTCAACAGACACACACACACACACACATATATACATATACAGCCTACTGAGTATGTATATATGTATAGATACATATATGTATCTATACATATATATGCATATGCATATAATACATATATAGATATAAATATTAATGCTATAACAATAATGAAAGAAAAGGGGTTACCACCTTGAGTGGAGGACATAAGAGGAGTTTGAGGGATGGTATCTGGGAGGGGCTAGAGGAGAGAAAAGGACCAAGGAATGTGATATATCTTGTTTAAATTAAAAATATTAAAAATACATTGTAATTGATTTCTCCCCACCCTTGTAGCCTATGAACCGATGTTTGACACATAGAAGATATTCAATAAATATTTGCTACTGTAGCAATTTATAAAAAGAATACTGAGAACATTTTCACTGAAAATGGCCTCATGACAAATGTGTGTCTAGTCCCCAAATGACTGTCTTTGAAATATAGACAGCTTTTGAAATATAACTGATTATACACTTGCTACAATATGGGCTTAAATGTTTAGTCTCCTGGCTTTGTTCTGATTTGTTTAAATGAAACCCTGGGCTTTACTGAATGGAGACCTGCACTGTTTGACCCTGCTGTCGTCCTCACTAGAGGAGTCTGCCCTCCCCCTTGACCCAGGACTGATGCAGACCAGATTCCCAGTGGTGCGAATGGCCCTCTGGTCCAGCTTTGCCAACCCGGGGTTGATGGGTGTCTGCAGCTTCCATCTCTTCTTTCTTTGCCGCCCTTTTGTTGTGTGCCAAGGTCTGCAGCTGTGACCCTGCCACAGGGTGAAAAGAATCAAATTAGAGAACTTCTGACAGGTACACCCCCTTTAGCCCTGCAGCCATGCAAACCTTATTATTTGCTGGCCTCAAAAGTCAGCTACAGCCAGAGTCGGTCCTTGTCACTCTGGCTTCCTCATTCCAAGGCATGACCTAAGGTCTCCTCCCGCCCGGTGCAGTTGTTTCAAAAGCAACAGGGCATGCGTGATAAGTGGGGTTTGCAGAGAACAGGCTTCTCTATAGATCGACACCCCAGCTGGACATCCCTGCTATTTTTGCCCAAGAGCCCCAAGAACAGCAACATCAGTGACAGCCCATTGAATGCCTATCATTGTTACCATGGACGCTTTGAAACCTTAATTATTACTCGGTCTTTGAAGCTGAGTTGGAGGCCTGGAGACTATGAAGCAGGTTGTGATTGCCCACTTGGTTAGCCACTTGTACCCCAAATGCCCACTTCCTAGCATGAACAGAAGGAGAGAGCTGGCACAATAACAGGCTATCCATGCCCTGCAAATGAAATGCTGGTGTGGTAAGATAAACTGGATAAGAGTGGAGAGGCACTTGGGGCTGGGGAAAGGACTTGTAGGTAAGGTGTTTGCCTCACAAGCGTGGCAATTTACATTCTTATCTCCAGAACCAACACTAAGAAAATAAATAAATTGAAGCCCGGCAGTGGTGTTGCATGCTTTTAATCCCAGCACTCAGGAGGTAGAGTCAGGCAGACCTCTGTGAGTTCAGGGCCAGCCTAGTCTACAAGAGCTAGTTCCAGGAGAGGCTTCAAAGCTACAGAGAAACCTGGTCTTGAAAAACCAAAAATAAATAAATAAATAAGCAAGCCAAGGATGGTAGTGTGTACTAATAATCCCAGTGCTGGGGAAAGAGAGACAGGCAGATCTCTAAGATTCACTGCCCAGTTAGCCTAATGAAACTGGTGTACCAAGCGTGTGAGAAACCCTGTCTCAAAAACTGTCAGCCTAAGGTTGTTGGGATCAACAGGAGCCAGGGGTAGGTAACCAATGAGGATGAAGCACAAGGGCATTAGAAAGAGAAACCTCTGGGTAGCAAATTTCCTCAGTCAGAGGCTGTCCCTGTTGCTGCTCAGAGATAATACCTGGTTCATTTTTTCATGATGTACTCTCGCTGCAAGATTCGTAGGAAGAAACGGTGTGCTTCACGAGGCCAGGTGTGACATCTGGTTTTGCTTCTGTGTCTATTCACAAAGTCTCACACGTAGTGGGGACTGGGTGAATGTCTGCAGGCACCTGACACACGGATGCGCTCCTCAGGTGGGAGGCTTTGTCAAGGCTGTCACCGAGGTTGTCACGGTTATCATTGGTGTTACCAGCATCACCAGTGTGACCACCAAGTGGTTTTATGTTGAGAATACTCTCTGCTCTTTGGACCACAGCATGATAAGCATCTTGAGAATATGATCCTGATGGACCTGTCACTGCCCAGCCTGGGACTGTCTCCCAGACTTCTTCTCTCTGCCCAGAATACTCTGTATTTCCATGACTCTAACTGAGACCCAGGAAACACAGCATGAGAATTTCAGAGGATGAGGTTGTCTCCCCTGCCTTTCACAGAGACTTCCTCTCCTATCTTTCTGCGATTAGCAAAAAGAAAACAATTCCCCCCAAATGTGGTAGCTTTAAAAAAGCAACACATTTATTATCTCACCACTTCTCATTTCCAGAATCAGAGTATGGTTTTCCTAGGTCTTCTAGACAAGGGTCCATCGAAGGTGTTGTCAGGGTGCTGCTGTCCCTGGGCTCAGCTTAGAGCTGGATTTCCTCCCAGGCTCATGAGCACGGCTGTTGAAAAAGAGCCGTGTGCTCTTATCCATGTGAGACTTTGTACAGGGCTAACTTTCAATCCGGTTGTTTGCTGTCCCTCAGAATAATAAGAGAAATGGGAGTTCCCAGGCATACGTGACATCTCCATCCCTCAGGTGCCCTGATGATTAGAAGCAGTCACTGTACCACCCCACACTCAAGAGAGAGGCTCACACACTAGCACCACACCCGGAAGCTAGCATTACTGGGGACCATATTAGACAGAAGCTGCCCACCAAGAGGGCTGTTTCTCTCCCTAAGTAGAGGCAAGCAGCACCTTGATTCCCTTCACACCATTCCCCTTTTGGACATGGCCTATGTAGCAACCCCAACCACAATGCCTCGCCAAGCTCACCTTTCATGATAGGGAAATAAGAAGCAGGGGAACCAGAGGGGCAAGCAAGCTCTTCTAAGAATAACTTCCCGTGTGATGCCATAGCTGTCCCTGTGAGCACACACTGACCCTGGGTCCTGAAAAGCACCTCAGTCACTCCCGTGGGCTTGTCAGAGCATTGGTTTCCTGATGAGACTTAAAGCGCCCTGGTGGATATATTAAAAATAGAGCTCCAGAGATGACAGACCCAGAAGTCACGTGTTTACACGTTCCCCTCCCTGCACCTACTTTGCAAAGATTTGATGCTAATTTCAGATGATTGTGAAATCTCCTTGATATACATGTTCAACACTCCACTCCTAATTCTGATATAAACATCTCATCAGCAGTAATAGCACTGCCCAAACGAGTTATCTAAATTCCTCAGCCCCTTTCCTTACAGCACACATAGAAGAAGGAAATGGGGGTGCTAATTTGTATTCAGAGAGGCTCAGGAACAACGTATGTATATAATTTCAGGTGGAGCTGCCAATGAAGCATTTTGCGGAGGAGAGTGTTTCAAAATAGGTCCGGAGTTGCATACGTAGCGTCTTCCTTTTGTTTCCTTTTGCAGATTGTGTCCCAGAGAAAACTTTCCAAGTCCTTGCTGAAGCATGGGAACACGGCGGGGAAGTCCTCCATCACGGTAAGCTGGCCCTGGGGTGGCAACAGGTGTTAGGCCCCATGTTTGGATCAGTGAGTACTGGTGTGAAAGAGATGCTAGGATGGTGAACTCCTCTGCCTGCTGGGAGCTGATTGAACTGCCCAAAGAGTCTCTATCTTCTTTTTTTTTTTCTGTTTTTCATCTTTTCCTTTCTTGTGAAAACCATTTTGATCCTTCTCCCCTTAGGGAAAATGGGAAGGAAGTAGATTTGAAAGTGGGGTCACTCACTTCTGCTGAGAGCTTCTGCAATCACAGTAGAAATCACAAGATAGAGAAAGAAAGAGAAGAAAGTTGACTCTGTTGGACACAGTAAGAATACAGAATTGGCTGGAGTTTTTGGATTGGCAAAGTGCCCCCCTCCAGCAATTTTATTTTAAAAGTATTTAGTTCAAAGTTTGATTTGCTTGCCAAGGAGAGGCCAACCTTAATATTTTTTATTGACTAACGGATTTGAGCTCTGTGACTTTGTTTAAGCAAATTTCTTCTTTATTTAAAAGGAAATAGGTGCCGAAATTCAGCTTCTTTGTGACACTAGCAACAAATGAATTGTTCAACTGTTAATGAGTCCAGTGACTTGTTAAAGAAAAGGCAGGTGCTTTTAATTTTTTTTTTTTTTACTTGTTTTAAGACAGGGTCTCACCAAGTAATCCTGGCTGGCCTGGAACTTGTTATGTAGACCAAGATAGCCTCAAACTCATAGAGATAAGCCTACTTCTCCCTCCTAAGTGCTGGGATTAAAAGCATGCATCTCCTCACCCAGAAAGGAAGCTTTTCCCAGCTGCTGTTCCTGATGACTCCACCTCCAGCCTGGGCCCCAACTCACACTCCACACCCAGCCTATGAAAGTTAGTGACCCACTGCTGTGTAGACTAGTGAGCTCCTTCCAGAGCTGAAAACGGTGCACCCTATGCACAAGGAGTGTGGAGAAACACCTGCCCAATGTCGGTGTTTGTTCATTTTGAGATCAAAATTACCCAAAGGTGCTACCAGGCTCCTGGACTGAGGGTCCACCCTCTACAGCAGCTGATGTGTGCTTTTTTCCCCTAGGTGATTGCCGAAGAGTTATCAGGCAATGATGACTACGTGGAGCTGGCTTTCAATGCACGGAAATTGGATGATAAGGTAAAACGTTTCGCCTTGACCTCACTGAAGGAAGTAATAAAGCTAAGACACACAATTTAATCAGATTCCTCTTTTCCCCTTTCACCCACATTATTAAACACATCAAAGACTTCAGAGAGGTCTGCAAGGCAAGATTTTCCCCAAATGGAGGAGCCTTTGGTAAAACAATTTGGTAAGACTAAGTCACCATTTGTTTACAAATGCCAGAGGTAGGCTGTGCCCAGGAAAATATGACTTTCTCCCATCATCAGGAAAAAGTGAAGCCCGGAAGGGGTGTTTGATGGCACATCAGGAGGCATCCGTGTTTGCCAAGTTCAGGGCTAAGAGCATCGCATACACTGTCTGATTAAGTCATGTGTACAATTCCCATGAGATAGGAGTATTAATGCAGGTGAAGAAAGAGATTAAAAGATGAAATAACTAGTCCAAGCTTCCCCTACGTCATAGTCCAGAGCTACTGAGTAGCAGACACCAAGGCAGAATCAAAGACACAGGATTGGCCGGGAGGTGGTGGCGCACGCCTTTAATCCCAGCACTCGGGAGGCAGAGGCAGGCAGATCTCTGTGAGTTCGAGGCCTGCCTGGTTTACAAAGGGAGTTCCAGGACAGGCTCCAAAGCTACAGAGAAACCCTGTCTCAAAAAAAAAAAAAAAGACACAGGATGGTCTAAAGCAATGCTTCTCAACCTGTGGGCCGCGACCCCATTAACAAATCTCTATCTGCATAAACATTTACATTCAGATTCATAACAGCAGCAAAATTACAATTACGAAAGAAGTGGCAATGAAAATAATTTTATGGCTGGGATCACCACAGCATGAGGAGCTGTATTAAAGGGTTGCAGCGTTAGAAAGGTTGAGAACCACTGCTCTAGACGGTGTGTGTGTGTGTGTGTGTGTGTGTGTGTGTGTGTGTGTGTGTGTGTGTGT
>NW_004949131.1:1682517-1683169 GCF_000317375.1 Microtus ochrogaster
AAACCCTGTCTCAAAAAAAAAAAAAAAGACACAGGATTATACTTATGCCTGTGGCTTGCATAAAGGGAATACTGGGAGAAAATGAACAGGTCATGAGGAAAGTCTGACCCTGAAGGAAAAAAGAGACCAGTGAGGGTGGGTAGACATTCCCTAGAATGCTACCCAGACCAAGAGGGATGCTGCAAAGCCATGGGGAAGTTCCAAAGCCAACAACTGAGAACTGTCTCCCAGCGAAAAGCCTGCCATAATATCCCTTCTGCACTTAGTTACTAGACGAAGCAATCCTAGGTAGCCTGGCCACACTGCAAATGCAAGGATGGACATCAGAGTTCAGAAACCTATAACCCTTGGTCAGTTCTATTCCCTAGAGAAAGAGTGTGCAAGGCGTGTTTCCATGGCCACCACAGCCTGATGGTAAGCAATAAAACTGAAGATCTAACCCCAAGTCAAAGGACTAGGAAGGAGAAACACCAGCCTCACACCACAGCTTGGGTTTCACCATCTAAGTTAGATGTAAATCGCAAAGCTACATAACATATAATGGTATAGTGATGTGAAAGATATGATAATTGGTGTATGAATAAGAGTGTCTAGGAAAGGTGGCTGATCATTCTGCCTGGCAATATCAGGAGAGACTTTAAACCCTATGAAT
>NW_004949131.1:1683354-1705105 GCF_000317375.1 Microtus ochrogaster
TCTCTCTCTCTCTCTCTCTCTCTCTCTATCTATCTCTATCTCTCTCTCTATCTCTCTCTCTGTGTATGTGCATACATGCATGCATGTGTGTGTATGCCTATGTGCATGATACTGTGTGTGTGTGTGTGCATGCCTGAGTGTATGTGTGTGTGTGCACGAATGTGTGTGTGTCTTTGAACACTGTTCCTCAGGAGACATCCATCTTCTTTTTCAAGACATGGTCTCTCACCGGGACTTAGAACATACTGATTGTACTAAACTGGCTGGCCAGCAAACCCCAGGGATCTACACATTTCTGTGTCCCCAGTGTGGAGACTACAAACCTATATTACCAAATCTAGATGTTTTTCTCCTATTTATCCTTTGAAAGTTTTGTACAATGTGTATCTTGATCATACCTCACTGGGGCCCCTGCCAACACATTTCCCTCCCAATCTCATGTTTTTCTTCTTAATTTAAAAAGATTATAGATTATAGCCCACTGCAGAGTCCAACAAATGCTATCTATGTGCACACAGGTGTGAAGCTACCCACTGGGGAATGGGCACCTACCAGTCACCAAGTCCCACACCTGTCAAACCGATACTCACTCCCCCAAGATGTGGTGATAGTTTGTTTCTGCTTTAATAAATAAAGCTTGCCTGAAATTCAGAGTGTGGAATTAGCCTCACTAGTTAGCCATTGAAGTTGGGTGATAGTGGCACAGACCTTTAATCCCAGCACTCGGAAGGCAGAAGCAAACGGATCTCTGTGAGTTCAAGGCCACCCTGGGCTACAGGAGGTTGATCCAGTCTAAAAGAGAAACAGAACCAGGCTGTGGTGGCTCACACCCTTAATTTCAGTTCTTGGGAATCACAAGCCTTAATCCCAGCACTAGGGAGTGGAGACAGGAAAGGATAGGCTGGGCGGAGAGAGGAATGTAAGGAGGAGGAGTAAGGAGCTCATTACATTCAATCTGAGGACCTGTAGAGACAGGATACCCCTTTCTGTCTGAGGATTTCATAGACGTAAGAACTTCTATCAGGAACTCACCAAGGCCAGCTGGCCCAGGTCTGAAAAATCATGGGATAAAACCGGACTTGCTGAACATAGCAGACAATGAGGACTACTGAGAACTCAAGAACAATGGCAATGGGTTTTTGATCCTACTGCACGTACTGGCTTTGTGGGAGCCTAGGCAGTTTGGATGCTCACCTTACTAGACCTGGATGGAGGTGGGTGGTCCTTAGACTTCCCACAGGGCAGGGAACCCTGATTGCTCTTTGGGCAGATGAGGGAGGGGGACTTAATTGGGGGAGGGGGAGGGAAATGGGAGGCGGTGGCGGGGAGGAGGCAGAAATCTTTAATAAATAATAAAAAAAACCAGAACTAGTGGCTGGCTGCTCTGCTTCTCTGATCTTTCAGCTTTCACTCCTTAGTATCTGACTCTGGGTTTTTATTATTAATACCAATTAAATTCATGCGACACCAAAAAAACCATCAATTGCCAATACCTCAGCTAGGAGTGAGGCCTGGGGATCTCCTCCCCGCCTCAACACTGGAATTTTTAACTGGCTTGATTTTGTATAGGTCTTGTGAAGATGACCACGGCTGCCTTGAGTTCATGTGGGCAACAGCCACGCCATGTCCAGAGGACAGCGTGTCATGGCACTGCCCCCATCCTCCAGTGCCTACATTCTTTGCCTCTCACCTTCTACAAAATCCCTGAACACGGGGCGGGGGGGGGGAGCATTGATAAAGATATCTCATCTATGGTTAGGAACTACCAGTCATTTATTTCCAATACTTTGGCCAGTTTTGAGTCTCTGCATTACCCATAACCCACTGAAATAAGAAGCCTCTCTGGCCAAGGCTACACAGATCTATGTATACAAACATGAATGCTTAGAAGGCAGTTTGACTCCCATTTAGCAAAATCACATCAAGAACTTTTCCTCTTAGGGTTATGACTTCAGCAACCATGGGTTTTAAGTATATTTGTGAAACCAGACATGGATTCCCTTTTGTAGACCAGCCGTCAATCCAATAACGAAAACAGTCAGTTACCCCATAAATAATTTTGCCACAATTATACACATGGGTACATCCTGTCTGGTAGGTTGGTTTTGTAGCACTGAGCGTCCAGTGTTGGATGAGACCTTTGATATCTTTCTCCCCCAACAGCCTGCACGGCACATGCCAGCACTACGAAAGCTAGCTGTTGGGTAGAGAATTTTCTGGTCAATTCACAACTGGCTTCTCCATGTTCTGTAGTCAAAGTGGGTGGCGTCTTACTATCACAGATGTTCCACAGATTAAACATAGTCCTTACCTTTATTAAGCACTATATCAATGGAGCTATTTCTTTAGTCCCAGAAGCTAAGTACAGATCAGTGGGGGTTTTTTTATTGTTTATTTGTTTTGTTGTTGTTTCGTTTTATGTCTTATGTAACCACTATGAAAACTTTACAAAGTGGTTCTTATTGGTGTTTCTAGCTGAATACCAGGTCTGCAGTGCATCCAGTGGACTCCTGGATGGACTTTAAATCCCCACCCTCTCACCACTTTTAAGCCCCTCCTCTTCCAGTGTTGTCCTGGTCTCAGAGGAGCTCACAAAGTGCTCTGCAGTCTCTTTGCAGCCACTATATAGTTCAAGGTTGCTCCTTTAGTGGTTTGCAATGGCTTCTCCTCAATAGTTATCCCCTAAGCGTCTCTCATTTGCTCTCTCAGTAACTAATGGTGTGGTACAGGGAGGGGGCTTGAGGTTTGTTAGTGGCCCTGGGGTCTAACCTCTGCACTTTTCACGTACTTCTAAAAGATTGCTAGTGCCTGGCACCCGGGCTCCCCAGAGGCTGGGCTCAGCCAGCATAGTTGGCAGAGTGCCTGCATAATACATGTCCTGTAGCATACCTGGCTTCTCCCAGACAGGGCATCTCAAGAACCAGGTAGGAAATTCAACCGATTTGCTGACTCAATCTGAGAAGTCATACATAAGACATAGGAGCAGAGAATTAGACTCCAGGTCAATGGGAAAATGGCAAAACCGTGTTATAGGAAATGTGTGTGCCCCAAACATTGTGGAATCCATTTTTGGAAAATGTGAACTTCCATTATGTTTTTGCCAGGTACAGATAATACAGTACAATTATTTCCTTTCAAGAGTAGAAAAAAAAGTCATTTCTGGACATTCTCAAGGAAGATTCCTTCCCAGCTTTTTAACTTTAAGTAATTTTGCAGCCACTTAGGTGGTCAGCAGATATAGTCACTGGCTAGAAACCAATGACTAAAAGCCATGATGTTACAAATATTTTTTTTTGGATTTTATTATATTAGTGAATAACATTGAAGTAACTGATTTTCGTACACATCTAAAAATCATAGTATGAATCTATGGGGGGAATGGGCTGTATCCATTTAATATCAGTCACAGAACATCTGAATTCTGTTTCCTGGTTAGTCTGGTAACCTCCAAGTTTTTAAATACTGCAGATTTTTTTAAAAAAAGCATTGCTCTGTCCATTTGCCTTTGTTTATAGATGGCAAATTGAGATTCTGAGATGTGAAATTATTTACCTAAAGCTACATGTATACACTCAAAACAGAAAACAAAAATCAGGAACAGAGAGTGACCCAGTGAGTCTCCTGACTGCCAGCCAAAGCTTGGGTTACTTCCAGGAGGTAGGACTGTTGGTTCAGAGGAACAGGAAGCCAGGAGAGAGAAGGTGAGGGGAAGCTGGAGGTCAGCCATTTTCAAGGGGAGGTCTAGTATCCTTGCACCCTTCAACGGAAATCCCTAAAATGAAACCTGTTTCCATAGTAACACCAAGACATCTTTTCTCTTTTGATTCTCACTCTCTCCCTCGTGAACAAAGAAGTTTTCCCAAGAGCAAATAAACCACACTGAGTACAGAAGTGGACATGAGAGCCCAGCTTCCTCTTCTTCCTGTTGAGGTCACTAAACTATTGTGTACAAATGTTAAATAACATTCTCTTCACTATGTTCTTGAAAATGGCAAATACATATATTTTCCCGGCAAAATGCTGTTTTGTTACGGTGTGGGTTTTGTCATTTAAAAAAATAATATACCAAATGAATGTTTTTAAGTGTATGCGTTTTATAATGTGGTATATATTAACTAATACCATCACATAAAAATTTTGGGGGTCCCCAACAATTTTTTTTGAATGTAAAGGAATATTATGACCAAAAATCTGAGAACCACTGTTGTAGGCTTTACCAGGGAGTGCTAAGTACTTTTGCAAACCACAGGCTCAAAGACGTGTGTCCACTCTTCTTGGTGGGAAGTCATTTTTTTAGCTCACTTTATCCTGTTCAGCAGCCATCTACCCAGGGTGGACATCTTTGAAGTCTGACAAGCATTTGTCATTAAGAGCCAGCATGTAAATAAATGACATTTGTGAAGAGTGACTTACTGACCCATGCACCTCGCTTAATGGAGAGAGAGCCTTTATAACTTCCTTGGTTACATTAGCATGCGTTTCTTACATTGGTAGGCAGTTAGCAATTAGCCTAACAGGTAAGCACACGGACACGTGTGGTACCCACTTTGGACCATGAAAGCTAGCAGGATGTTCCTTCTCCCTTCCCTGAGAAAGTATCCATGCTGGTGCAGAGAATCTACTTCTTCCATTGGCCTCCACGTCTGTAAAGGATGTCATTACAGACTCGATTTTAATTGTCCTAGAAAGCCAGCTTGATGGAGTGGTGGATGACAAAGCAGATCTGTCTCTAAAATAGAGGTTGTCAAACTTTTCCTCTGAAGGACCAGATGGCTAAGTACCATAGGCTTTGCAAGCCATATGGTCTTTGTTCCTATCACTCAGCTGTGTCTTGAGGCATGAAGACAGCCACCAATGAAGCATAAATGAATGGGTGTGGCAGAGGTCCAATAAAACTTTATTCATAAAAGCAACGGCTAGATTTCTCTCATGCTATAGTTGGCTGACTCTTGCTTTAAAGGGACTCACTGTCCTGTGTTTCACTGTGTTTGTGTGTGGCTGCCTGGGAACTGTGGTCCAGTCTGCATAGATGATGGAAAAATTATAGTTCCTGAGAATCTCCAATGTACCAGGGGTCACATGTCTAACCCACATCATCCCTAAGATGCTGGCTGTGTTTCCAAAGGTAGGCATTTTTATTTCTACAAGGAGCTTAAAATTTTGCCTATGCTCACAGAGCCAACTATCCATGGAGTCCGGATATGGCAGCCTCTTTCTTCCAGTTCTTCTACAAAGACTACAGCAGTGGATATGTACCGCTTATTTTTCTCTGTGTTTCTTTATAGAAGCTATACTTTTAAAATTTGTTTACCAAGGAGTGGGTTTCCTCATGATTTTTTCATGCGTGTTTGGTTTTGGCTGATTCTCCTCCCTCATGCACACATAGTACCCTACTCCTCTTTCCTCCTCTGCACCCCTTTTATCCCCACTATCCCCCCTTTCCACTTTCTTCTATTACCTTCTCTGGTCCGTCCTGTTTCCCATGGACCCTTTCTGGATTTCTGGCCTTTATCCACATTTAGTCCCACTTAGACACACACATGTAACAGTCAGGAGTCATGTATGGGAGAGGATATTTGGTATTTATCTATCAGAGCCTGGATAGTTTGGGTTAATATGCTGTCTTCCAGCTCCTTCCAGCTTCCTGCACATTCCATAGCTTCCTGTTTGTTTATGGCTGAACAGAACTCCATTGTGTAACTGTGCCTCGTTTTCCTTATCCATCCATCAGTTGATACTTCTGGGCAGATTTGATTTCCTGGCTATTGTGAAAGGAACAATGGAAATATGGATGTGTTACATAGCTCTGTTAAAGGATGCAGAGCATCTTGTTTTCTTTCCTTTTTTGAAAAATGGACAAATATTCGTATGATAATCTCATATACACATTCAGTGTATAATGAGCATATTATGGAAATTAACGTTTTCAACTCCTCAAACATTTGTTATTGCTATTTGTTGGGATCTTTTTCAGTCTTCCTTTAAAGTTCTTGAAAGCACGACAAACTTCCTAGTCAGCCCATGTTGCTCTAGAACACTCGAGCGGGCCTCTCTCAGTATTTCCTTTTCTCCACCTCCTTCTACCCACTCCTCCCTCCTTCCCGGTCTTTAGTGACCATTACTCCGCCCTCTCACTGAAGCAAATTTCTCTCATACTGGATTACAGAGCAAAGTAACATGACCTTCAGGATATTAAATGACCCACTTTAGCAGAACTTGATTAAAAGGCCCAATTTATTCACTTTCATCAGAGCAAATTGTCCCCAAAGCCTGCTTCGATGCAAAGAAAGCTGAAGAGTGCAGATTAAGGTGACCAAACAACTAAGTGTGCCCAGAGTCATGGTTTTGAAGATAACTATTATCTGCCTGGATACTTTTTGAATTGCTTTTGAGTGGTTTTGTTTCCAGGAATCAAATTATCATTATCTTCATATTTGGATAGTTCTTCACAGTGTCTACATGACTTCTCTCTCCCACTGGTATGTCTGCATGTAGCAGACACCAGATTCATGTGGACAGCTCTTCTACCCTCCCCACACTGCTGTGGAACAAGAGTGAAACTCTGCACTCTGTGATAGGAAACTGAGGCCATAAGACATTAAACCTAGGCCCAGGACTATCCAGAATGGAAGTGGGAGGGTTCCAATTTGAGAGTAATGCTAAAGCCATGCATAGCATATTAGATTTCCACATACATGAAGCTGGAGACTGCATGTAACTCCTCTTCCTTTCATATTCTGATACCCTCACAGCATCTTTATGTGAACCCTTGTCAATTAAAGAAACTGTTCTCATATCATAGGAATAACAGGGATGGTTTATTCCAGAGCCACATATGAGGGACCATGGCCTCATGCTGTAGTTGGCTGACTCGTGCTTTAAAGAGATGTGAACTCTTTGCTCGCTGTCCTGTGTTTCACTGTGTCTGTGTATGGCTGCCTGGGAACTGTGGTCCAGTCTGCATAGATGACGGAAAAATTGTAGTTACTAAGCAGCCCCAATGTGCCAGGGGCCATTGTACCTGATTCAGATTTTTTTCTCAAACAACATCCTTTAATGAGGGAGCCATTCCATAAAATGTTTATAGCAGCCAGGCAATGGTGACACACGCCTTTAATCCCAGCACTCGGGAGGCAGAGGCAGGCGGATCTCTGTGAGTTCGAGTCCAGCCTGGTCTACAAGAGCTAGTTCCAGGACAGGAACCAAAATCTACAGAGAAACCCTGTCTCAAAAATCAAAAAAAAAATGTTTATAGCAATATAATTCAAACAGTCATGAAAGAAAAACACTTTTCAACTCCATTGGCAGGTACCTTAGGTAGTCAGTTACAGCAAAGCCGGGGGAACTGCTATTGGCCTCTGATGCTGTCTGGCAGCACTCTTAGCCCTTTGGTTGGTGGAACTAGGGCTCTGTTCATGCATTCCAAGGAATCTACCTAACAGTCACAAAGGATGTTAGGTCATGTACAGAAAGAGCAATCAATGGCTACTAAAGGAGTAAACGTTCTCTCTAGGATAATTTGGCTCTGCATTGGCAACATTTGCCCGTTGTTGAAGTTCTAATTAGTCAATCGCCTTGGCAGTCCCAGCTTCCTTCCAGGGATTCTTATTCATACCCCAATACACATTTCTAAACAATGTGAAGTAAGGGCCTGGAGAAATGGCTCAGTGGTTAAGAGCACTGGCTGTTCTTCCAGATGTCCTGAGTTCAATTCCCAGCAGCCACATGGTGCCTCTCAACCATCTCTAGTGGGGTAGTGGGATCTAATGCCCTTTTCTGACATACATGCAGATAGAATACACACACACACACACACACACACACACACACACATGTCTTCTTGAAGATTGTGAACTGAAATAGAGCGTTTTAGCGTACGACCGAGTAAAATGTGAGAGAATATATTCCTATCAATTGAAACAAAATGTACAAAACATTTAAGTTGGTTATTATGTCTTCATTCTCTCTCTCTCTCTCTCTCTCTCTCTCTCTCTCTCTCTCTCTCTCTCTCTCTCTGTGTGTGTGTGTGTGTGTGTGTGTGTGTGTGTGTGTGTGTTAACTTTCAGGAATCTACTATCTCCTACTACTACATTTTGAGTTGTGTAGACCAGAAAGCTGTTTGACTTGGTGACAGGCAACTTATCCCACTGAGACACATCTCTCCTGCCTTTTAGTTGGTTGTTTTGAAGGAGGGAAATGGTGATATAAAGAGAGAAATTGTGGCTTTACCTTTTGCCTCCCCTCTCCATCCTTCCCCTAATCTTTTAAGGATCCATCCTTTTCAGCAGGCAGTCCTTGTAAATCCTTCATCTCCAGTGTCCCCCCATCTCCTTTGTTCATATGAATTGACTCACTGAAGAGTAATGCATTTCTCTAAAAAGAAAATGCAGACACAGCCCCATGAGATCAATTTGATAATGACGTCCAAGAAGAGAACAAGGAGACAATCGATCTTATAGAGAGAAGGGCCTCTCCTCAACCCAGCAGATCCCACCCATTATCTCAGTGGAACCCTTCTGTGTCCCATAAGACCTTCATACCCTGTATTGTGAGACACTGTTCCTGGGGGGACATGATGAGACTTCTGCTCTTCTCAGATGAGGAAGTACTAGTACGATAACAACCCAAAATACGGATAACACCGAAGTCTGACTTGGTGGACCAATGAGCTTTATCAGGGTTATTTACACTGGGTGAAGGGTCATTTATAAAAAAAAGAAATGACTCAGAGATAGCAGTATCACCAAAGTCCATCCCAGCATGAGTGACATCTCACAAAAGCTGGGAACCTGGAGGACACTGTACTGTGCAACTTGCAAGAAGCTCAACAGGTTGGTTGAGTGTCCTTTCTGGTGGCCTGGTTGGTCTGACTCTCATCCAGCCAGCTCTGTCGGTCTCTGCTTCTTCCAGACTGCTTATCAGGTCTGAACCTCTTCTTAACAGCTCAGTTTGTCTGGTACCATCTCTCAGCAAACCTTAATACTTATAAATGCTCTTGGGAAGTGAGAGCCTAGTGAATCTGCTCAATTTGGGGAACTTCTTGAAGTGATTTTTTAATCGTTTACTTCCTGAGTTTACCAAGTTTCCCAGTGGATGGGATATTTCACCTCCCCTTCCACCATCCCATTGTTTCACCCCCTGTAAACATTTTGTCTTAAGATTTTCCACTCTTAGGGCGGGAGAGATGGCTCCGCTGTTAAAGGCTGGGCTCACAACCAAAAATATAAGATATTCCACTGTTTTACCTCCCTTAACAGCCAGTGTATTAATGAGCTTCCCTCCAAGATGAAGGTTTTTATCTGGAGGCCAGGAGGCAGCATCTATATAACACGTTGGACTACTGAGATGATAGATTTAATGAAGTTTTTTTTTTTTTTTTGGTTTTTCGAGACAGGGTTTCTCTGTAGTTTTGGAGCCTGTCCTGGAGCTAGCTCTTGTAGACCAGGCTGGCCTTGAACTCACAAAGATCTGCCTGCCTCTGCCTCTGCCGGGATTAAAGGCATGCACCACCACCGCCCAGCAACTCGGGAGTCTTGAATAAACCTGTTGCCTCCCACCAATTTTTTTTTGTAATACAGTGTTTTAACTACTTTTTTTGAGAATTTCATTTATGCATACAATATATATTTTAGCATATTCATCCCCTAATTTTTCCTTGGTCTACCCATCCCAATCCTTCCCAACTATGTGTCTGTCTCTCTGTCTTAAATAATCAAGCAAGTCCAATTTGTGGGGCTGTTTACTGGAACATAGGACCACACTCTTAAAGAAAACTGAATCTCTGCCCCCATACTTCCATCAACTGTCAATAGATCCTCAGCTCAGTGTGAGAGTTCATAGGCCTCTCCCCTCTCCATGCTGGAATGTTGACTGGCTTGATGTTATGCAGGCTTTGTGCAGGCAACCACAACTTCTGTGCAGAGGTCATACTGTGTCCAGATGTTTTCATTCTGATTTTCCCTGACCTGTGGCTCTTACCATCTTCCCTTCCACAAGGGTCCCTGAGTCTTATGGACAGGAATAGGATACAGGTGCCCATTGGTGGCTGAGCTCTCCTCCACAGACATTTATTCTCTGTACTCTGGCTACTTATAAATTCCATATTAACCACCATAATCTGCACAAAGAAGCTTCTCTGAGGATATCTGAGAGCTACAGAGTTCTATGAGGCCTCTTACCAACTTCTGTCTTCTTGGTTTCCAGGAGAGTAATGAACAATACAAACTTCATCTTCCAAGCACCATGTTACAGATGATTGTTATGCTTGTTTTCCATATTTCTATTTTTATCTTATATTTTTCTACATTTTCCATTTTGAAGTAAAAATTATGTTAAGAAAAGTTTTAAATTTTCAATAAGGAGGACAAATTAAAATAAATGATGGAGTTCCTTTACTGTGGTCAGCAATTTTTAAGTATAACTCATAAACATCCCCTGAGGGGACAGTAATCTATTTATGGAGGCAAATCAGGAGCCCATGGGCACACAAGAACAAGCAAATGTGGCTCACATCCATAAGGGAAGGGGGAAGAGAGGGTGGCAACAATATTTTTAGATGTATATATGGAAACAGAAATAGGCTAAGATGAAAATGCCTTGACAGGTGCATGCAAATCAGCTACAAGTGTGTCTGAAAGATAAATGGGTCATTTGAGGATGAGACAAGATTTGTGGGTTAGGCTAATGAAGACAGTAGATATTGTGGGTTCTTGGTAAGAGGAAGGCTTTGGTACTATCATACTTCCAGATATTGAGTGAAAGAGCTGGTGTTTGATTCTCAGGTTGAACAGGGAGGAATGTAGTAGAGAAGGGAATTCCCCTATTGCCCATTTCTTCTCTTTCTAGGTTGCTCTACAAAGTTTCTATGCTTATATTCTTTGTAAAAATTATTTGAATTTAAATATTTCTTCTTAAAATATATTTTTATTGTGTTTTTCTATGCCCAACTCCTCCCAGATCTTCCCCACCTCCAAACCTACTGAAATTAATGTGCCCTCTCTTTCTCAAAAGAAATAAACAAACCAAGCAAGCCTTGAAAATTAAAATCAAGATAAATAAATAAAAAATCAAAATATGCTTAAACAAGATAATCCCCCACACCAAACCATGGTATCTGTTCGTTTGTGTTGGCCAACTGCTTCTAGGCTACTAGTGGTCTTCCCTAGAATGTAGTTTTTTGATAGACCCAATGATACTCCATTCGAAAAACTGATCAATTTTTCCTTTACCAATAGGTATCAGTTGCAAATAGTTTCTTGGTTGGGTGTGGGACCCTATGTCTACTGGTCCCTCTCTATGTTGGAACCCCACCTGGCTTGAACCTCTGCAGGTGTTGTGTGTGTTTCTACAGTCTCTGTATGTGTGTATTACTTAGAGTTTCCATTGCTGTGAAGAGACACCATGACCATGACAACTCTTATAAAGGACAGCATTTAATTGGATGGCTTACAGTTTTAGAGGTTTAGTCCATTATCATCATGGTAAGAAGCGTGGGCTACATACAGGCAGACATGGTCCTGGAGAAGGAGCTGAGAGTTCTGCATCTTGATCCACAGGCAACAGAAGTGAACTATGCACCACACTGGGTGTAGCTTGAGCATATATGAAGCCTCAAAGCCCGCCTCCATAGTGACATACTTCCTCCCACAAGACTACACCTACTCCAACAAGGGCACACCTTTCAACAGTGGCACTCCCTATAGGCCAAGCATTCAAACTCACGAGTCTATGAGGGTCATACCTATTTAAACCAACACAGTGTTCATGTGTACAGTGGTCTTGTGTAGACAGATATTCATGACAGTTAATTGTGCTGTTTTCTTCCTCGCCGTCCTTTGCTAGCTCTGTGCTTTCTATATGTGATAGCAAAGACCTAATGAGCATCAGTGGCCTTTACTATGGATCCTACTTTGCCAGCATTGTCTTCAGCCACCAGCCACACACACAGTTAAATTAGACTGCTTCCTCTCCTCCTCTCCATATTTATTCTTTCACAGTATTCCTGCTCTAGAATACAGCCTCTTCACGGTCGCTGTCTACAGTCAAGTGGATCACATCCCTCCTCTCTAAAGAACCCTGCATACTTACTCCTTCATTCTTTAGCTAAGTCATGTCTCTTCTTATACTTCCCACCAAACTCGATGATATTTAGAGAGTGCAATGAGGTACTAGTGTTCCTTTGATCCTAACGCCAGCACAAAGACCGTGGCCTTCACACACCCTGAAAACTCTTTGCTAAGCTCAACGTGAGGACAGCTGGCAATACTTTTGGGTAGAGAAGAAAATGTTACAAAAGGAAGCCAAAGGGAAATAGAATAATGTCAGATGACAGCTTGTAAACTTGATGACTGTTAGGTCAAATATAGATTGAATTCTGTTTTGTTACAGATTAGATGGGGGTGGGCTGACAAGAGTGTGTGAGTAAGACTGTGCAATAGATGGCTTTCTATTCTATACCAAGGGCTTGTTCATTCATCCGTTACTTCATCATGTCTGTACTCATTCATGCCTGTGTTCCTTCAATAAGCACCAGGTGTATACTACTAAAGTGTATACGCTGGAAAATACCAAGAAAGTATGCACTGTGTAAATTGCTGAGAAAGTAAATAGTAAACGTGTAAGTGACAAACCAGGCATCACTCCTCCTTTCTGAGAATTTGCCAACTACTGTATAAAAAAATTATAAGGAGGATGTAAATTCTGTAGTTTCTGATGCCGGTAATGAAGCACCTGTTTGTATGGGCTCTTCCGCCTGCTAGAAGCATCCATAAATGTTAGAAAAGACACAAGGGACATCTGTCTGTGGGTTCTCAGGCAGGGAAGGGATCCAGATGAAGATGAGCAAAGAAGAAAGCCAGTAAGATCATTCAGATAGTCTGTGTAGCTTTCCCATGCAAGCCTGGTTCCTTAAATAACATGGATATAGAGACTGTGAAGCCTCTCAGGAAGTGTCTAGAAAAAAAAAACTGAGCACAACATTTAATAGACTTCTGGGATAGGAAAAGGAAAGCTGGAAGTTCAGGACCACTAAGAGAATAGGGATGCTACAGAGGAGGGGCGCAGCCATGGGCTGCGCCTTGCAAGGCCTTCATTAATTAACAGACAACAACAGAGAAAGTGAACACAAACCTGAAGCCGAAAGAGGATAGAGATTAACAGCCCACAGGGAGCCTTGCGTTCTCACCATAGAGACTAACAGCCCACAGGGAGCCTTGCGTTCTCACCAGGAAGAACCTGCTCCACAAATGCTGACTCTCAGATCACTCCAAGGACAGCACCCAAGGAGGAAAGGACTCGGATCTAGATGGATTCCTTTTATGAAAGACTTATGGAGGAATCCAATCTTTGAATAGCTTAATCCTGATTGGATTCAAGGCACTACCTCCATTCTAGCTTCTTAATAAATGCTGAGGATGAATCTAAAACCTTTGTAATCTTCTTTATGTGGTGATTATTTCATCACAAGTAACAAACATACCAAGAAGCAGAACCAAGAAACAGATAACAGAGACAGATACGTAAGTGATCCGGACATCACAGTGGTCAGACACTGGCTCTGCAATAATCACAGTTGACGTATTTGAGACAACAGCTATCTCATTTCTCAACAAACTGGCATTTGAATCTCTCTGTGAAGAGTCCTTCAGAGTCAGCCTAACAGATATTTCACAAAGACCCCAGAGTTCAGATGCAGCTAATTCCAGGCCAGGGAGTGGATTAGAGGGGACGAGAACACAGTAAATAAGAGTGGTGTGCACGCTTCAGGGCAAGGGAGTGAAAGCGGTGAAGTTGAGGCTGAGCTTTCCAAAAGAAATGGGGTGCTGGCCCCATTCCACAGAAAGTCAGAGGTCAGTTTATGGTAATTACAACTCCCAGGGCTCAGCACTAGATCAAGTTCAGAAGAGAAAAAAAAGAAGAAGAAAGAAACCTTAATTCTGTTTATGTATTTTAGGATTTCTTCAGTAAGTCCGACCCATTTCTGGAAATTTTCAGAATGAATGATGACGCTACTCAGCAGCTTGTGCACCGGACGGAGGTAAGAAGCCTGCGGTGTCCGCCCTCTGAGGAGGTCAGCAGAGAAGCATCCAGATTCCTTTCCGTTTTCTGCATTTTCAGTGTTTCTGAAGTTAAAGTATAATTATACCATTTTCCCCTTCACTGTCCTCTCTCCAACCCCGCCCATGTACCTCTTGGCTCTCTCAAATTCACGCATGACCTCTTTTTCTTTAGTGTGTGTGTGTGTGTGTGTGTGTGTGTGTGTGTGTGTGTGTGTGTGTGTGTGTGTAGTATTTGTAGATATAGAAGTACAGCCTGCTTAGTCTATAAAATGTTGCTTTGTGATTTCAGAGGTGACCGCTTGGTATTGGAAAACCAGTTGAGGGGCTCTTCTCTGGGGAAGGCTATTTCTCCTGCTTTGGCCACTCCTTTGTGGTCTGTAGTTCTTTGTCTGGGCTTGGGGACCATAGCGGTTCCCCTTCCATGTTGGTTTACACACAAATATCTCAAGATAATCCTCTGCATTTTAGGCTTGGGTTTTTACTCTAATTTTATAAATTTGAAAAAAAGACACCCCCCCCTTCAAGATCCATTTTTACATAACTGACTTCCAACACAGCCAATCAGCAATTTTTTTTTTTGATTTTCGAGACAGGGTTTCTCCATAGCTTTTGGTTCCTGTCCTGGAACTAGGTCTTGTAGACCAGGCTGGCCTCGAACTCACAGAGATCCGCTTGCCTCTGCCTCCTGAGTGCTGGGATTAAAGGCGTGCGCCACCACCGCCCGGTTCCAGCAATTTATTTATAACAAAGTAAGAATACTAGGACCAGCAAGGTGGCTCAGTCTGGTGACCTGAGTTTGATCCCTAGAACCTACATATGAAAAAAACAAAAAACAAAACAAACAAACAAAAAACCGACCTCTGGCCATGTACTGCAATGCACTTGTTCTCTGACCTCTGGCCATGCAATGGGTTGGCAACCACATGTTCACATGTGTGTATGCATGCACACACACACAGTAAATGTAGAAGACATTGACTATGGTTCGAGCTAACATTTAATGAGACAAGCGGGAAGGAAGCATCATCTGGAATGATTTACATGCAGTATTTTACTTCTTATTCCTTGGTAGAAATACTATTGTCCCCACTTTCCAGTCAAAGGAACCGGACTTTGAGACAGTCACACCATTTCCCATGTTTCACAATTGTGACAAGTGGAGCTGAGATTTATGTAGGCACTGTTTGAGTCAGCTTCACTGAGTTTGTAAGGCAATATGGTTACTCGGGGAAAATACTTATCCTGAAGCTGTCATGTGAGCTACTGCCCTGTTATCACAGCCACTGGGTCACTGGGTCAAGCTGTGCTCCTTCTCACTCATTCTGCCTCCCAAGAGTCCCGTTTTCACTACTTCATTATCCCTGTGCCCAAATACCCAGCAGAAGCAATATGAAGGCTGAGAGCTTTGTTTTTGCTCTTGCTGTCAAGGAATACGGCCTGTTGTGGGAGAGGAGGCAGAGCAGCTGAAGTGGTGCTGTCAAAGGCACAGATTTGTGCAATGGGACTTATCTACATCTTGGAGGATCAGGAAATGGAGCCAGGACCAGAAACAGGGCCCTGCATTGTGGTCAATGCCTCCTAGCTAGGCAGTATTTCCCAAAGGATCCACAGGTGTTCAGAAGATGCCACCAACTAGGAAAAAAAATGTTCAAATGTATGTCTGTGGACATTTTAGAGCGATACTGTAGCAGGTCTTATCCTATGTCATCCCCTACCATAAAGCCCTGGTATGACTGTTTCACATATATGACCAGTGCCTATGGTAGCTAACCTCCACTGTCAACTTGATAGGGTTTAGAATCACCTAGGAAGAAAATAACAACAACAATAACAAAAACAAAAAACCAAAACACCTATGGGGTTGTCTTAATTAGGGTTTGTATTGCTGTGAAGGGACACTATGACCACAGCAACTCTTATAAAGAAAAACATTTAACTGAGGTAGCAGCCGACAGGTTCAGAGGTTCAGTCCATTATCATGGTAGGGAGCATGGCAGCACATGGACAGACATGGTGCTGGCTACATCACGATCAGAAGGCAGCAGGAAATGGTTTGTCACACTTGGAGTAGCTTGAGCCTAGACCTCAAAGTCCACCCCACAGTGACACACTTCCTCCAGCAAGGCCACACCTACTCCAACAAAGCCATACTCTTAAAAATGCCACTCCCTTTGGGGGGCCATTTTCTTGTGAATCACCACTGGGGTGTATGTGGACAGTTCCAGAGAGGATTGGCTATGCTGGGGAAGGAGCGGATATGAGCACCACAATCCTGTGGGCTGGAGTCTCAGAATAAATAATAAGGAGAGAGCAAGCAGAGTGCCCGTATTCTTCTCGTTGCTTTCTGATTCTCATGCAATGTGACCCCACACTCCCACTGCCATGCTCTCCTTGTTACAACGACAACATAATACCTTCCTGTGTTCATTGCTTTGGACGAGCATTTTGTCACCATAATAAGGAAAGTAATTAATGCAGCAACCAACTCCAATCTCCGTAATTTTATTAGATTTGCAAAGCAGAACAAGAGAAATTCTCTAAGAAGGAAACAGAATAACTGTGCTGAATGACCTGACACTCAGAGAGACTGTGTGTGCCAATGGCAAAGAAAAGGAAGCAGGAACATCAGTGATTTTTCACGGGGTGACAGTGGGGGCATCATATTCCTACCATGTCGCTTTGTCAATCGAATTCTTTTTTTCCTGAAACATCAAAGGGGAATTCTGTCATTTTTAAGGTTGACAAGAATTGAGTAGTCTCAAATGGGTCAATAGCAGATATGATCTGGCATGTGGCTGGCACCAAAATATGCGCTTAATTAAAGAATAGCCAAGTGCACAGAATTGGCTGTATGAATGGGGGGCCGTGTGGGTGCTGAAAAGCAGTGTGATTGTCCGGGCTCCAGTCCCTGGAAGCTTGCTATGGGTAGAAAGTACAGGTCCCCTGAGTGCTCCGGTCTCACTATTGCCAAATGCTTTCCTGCTGCTATCAAGGCTACCATGGTAAAATCAGCTTTGGGGAAGACAGAGCAACGGTGTCCATTTATGCCTTTTGCTGAGTCAGTGAACGGAGGAAAGGAGAAGAGATACACACAGCATACTGTTGGGTTCTTCTCTCCTAAGATCCTCTTTTCCATGACACCTGCCAGTTGTCCTGCAATTGTTGATATTGGGAACTTTTTCTGTTCTCAAGAAGCTATGCAACTTCTGCTCCCTGTCCCAGTGCTGGGAAATTCTTGAAATCTCATAATATTGATGATCACTTAGCTTTCTAATAGATCAAATAACATGGCATTGATGGTTTCTCTTGCTTACTCAGAAGGTTCAAAATAAACACACAGCTTTACTTTCTTGGTGTACACATACACACTCATACATATATACTCATGCATGCCTATAGATTTGAAATTTTTAGTTAAAATTTGATTTTCTATTCAATTTTCCCAAAAAATCTTCACTCCTTAATATTTTCATCAAAATGTTGCTAGTGAATGTAAGCAATTAAAATGAACACAGGCCTTACTATTCAGCTCTCCTTCTCACAATAATTTGATCATGCCCAGGATATCAGGAGATAAGACACAGTCACAAAGGAACATTGTTTCCATATTTTAACATGTTAAGATAAACTTAACAATGAATCTGTGATCTAGTTAATAATTCATAGTAAAATAAAGAATTCAATAGAAGTGGGAATCATTTGTGAAATAATTACATTATTTTGAGACAGAATTATTTTTTCAAAAAATCTGCAAAGATGTCTACATAAAAACTTCATATCAAGGAAGATTAACATGGCAGAGTTTAATTTAACAATTTACACTTTATTTGTGTGTTCCAAAATGCAATAGTTCTTAGGCTTCATTCAGATAACCTGGAAGATCTTCCTACAAAGCCTCTGTTTATAAGACTGGATAAAGTCCAGAATTTCTGTTTGTAAGAAGTCCGGGAACCACAGTTCAATAGCCCCTGTCCTAGAGTCCGTGTTTGGTACTTTATTCACACTGAACCACGCCGAATTATTCAAGCCATCAAAGGACAGGATAAGTCTCATGGACCCTTGGTCAATATTCAGCCAAGTTCATGGCTAGTAAGCTGATTTTAAATAAATTGTCCTATATTACTGGCTTAGTTTATAATTTGGAGAGTGGCCATGTTATTCTAATTGAGATTGTGATCAGCTAATGGAAAATTGCTGTTGGTATTCTTCATCTAGAAAGTTCTCTGAGCTGGGCAGTGGTGGCGCACGCCTTTAATCCCAGCACTTGGGAGGCAGAGGCAGGCGGATCTCTGTGAGTTCGAGACCAGCCTGGTCTACAGAGCTAGTTCCAGGACAGGCTCCAAAGCCACAGAGAAACCCTGTCTCAAAAAACCAAAAGAAAAGAAAAGAAAAAGAAAGTTCTCTGACTCCTCGATCTGATATGTAACCTGATATCTCAAGGTTACAGATTGCCAAAGCTCTCCTGTATGTATGTATGTATGTGTATATGTATGTGTGTTTGTATATGTATTATTTATGTATATATGTGTATGTATGTATTTCATATATGTGTGTCACACATACATATATATAGTATATTTTGTTCATTTGTCACCCTTAACCCTCTCTTAACCTTACACCCCCACTGGATGCCTTCTGATCAAAAGTTCCCCTCCTACTTTGATGTCTTTTTGTGTGTTCGTGTGACCCACTGAGTTTAACGTGGGCTGCTTGCATGAGCATGGTTGTGGGGTTGTCTCCTGGGCATGGACAACTCACCAGGAGCTACACCACACGACTAAAAGACTCCATGGTCCCAGCAACTGTGAACTGCTCATAGTTAGTGATGATGATTCTTCAACAGTACCCCTCCACCCTTGCCAAATACCTTTCCTCTGCTGGCTCCAAGGGGAAAGAATTTGTGCCATAAGATTGATGATCCTGTAGGACTGGGGAATCCCTTATCAGTGGCCAGAGGCAGCCAGGCCTCAACCGCAGGCCTTTGGCTATAGAAGAGGTTATCTTCTATAGCCACATGCTGGGCAATGCTACTGTCGCTATGCATGGAACAACATCTGGGCCAGTGACCACAGGAGTTATGCCCATAGTGATACACTTTGTGGCCCCTCTTAAGATACTCATTCCTTCAAGTTTTCATCAAGCGGCAAGTTCCAGACACTTGTCCTTTTTGTAAGCATGGCTGTGGCTTCTCGAGTCGTTTTTATGTTGAAGTATGAAAATGTCAAGCCTTCACTCTTCAAATCACTCTTCATGCCTTTCTCTTCCCAGGTTGTGATGAATAACTTAAGCCCGGCCTGGAAGTCGTTCAAAGTATCAGTGAATTCTCTGTGTAGTGGAGATCCCGACCGCCGGCTGAAGGTTAGATCCATATCCAAGAGATGTGAATTTGAGAGTGCATTGAATCCTCCCTCTTTTTTACACATGAACGTTGGCACACTGGATTTGCTGTGCCACTTTTTCCAAACCTCACCTTTTAAAATCTTAATGGAAGAAAGGCAGGCTGTTTCTACGGCCAGAGCTAGTGACGCTCACACAAAAGCCCAAAATAAATCCTACCGTATTATGTCAAAAGACAGCCTGGGGCTTCTCAGAAACAAAATGTGGTAATAACTTCAGAGTATAATTGGAAGTTTCTGGAGGGAAAATATTTCTGCCATAAGTATCTATGACTATATAATGTGTGACTCTCCAACCCCAGCCCCCTCCAGTGTGATAGTTTGAAACAGTAAGCATGTTTAACTTATAACTTTGTGCATTGGCAAACTGGTTTGGGCCAGTTTGGTGGTTCTTAGACTGAGCTTGCTTGGTCTCTGTTAGGCATCTGTGTTCCGACACCCATGAACAGGGTGACAAGGTCTGGAGGTTGTCAGAGTGTCATATGGTGGAGGGTAGGAGGGAGGTTGAGCCTTAGCTGTCATCAACATACATGCTACCTTAAACTTTCACATAGAATAACCATGTCTTCCAAGAGGCCAAAAACATGCTGCAAGGCCTCTGAGTACAAGGCTAAGAACTCAGGTACTTCCTCCACTGCCTAGAAGCCGAAGTATGTGACATGCCTACTCAAAATTCAAATACAATAGATTCTATCTCTCCATGGGAAGAATTGCCAAGTTTTAGGACCATTTTTAAAAATCTACCACAAATGTTTGGAGCACTATGGGAATGGGAAGTTGGGGGTGTAGGGGCCATGCACTCGCAGGGTCAGGGATCATGAGAGAGGACAACAGACTAAACGCCAGAAATCAGAGCCTATGGACATCTGCTGTGGTCAATGGGCTGGCCTGTGTTTGACCGTGGAAGCAGAAGAAGTTCCATTGCTAATACCACAGAGCTAACTTTATTGATTCCGGATGACTCACTAACTCATTGGACACAAAGTGTCTATAAGTCAGACAGTTGATTAAAGTTCAGTGAGAACACGATTATCAAGTAGATCCAGGGTCCCACTGGCTTTTCTAGAACATTGTATCGTGAGCAAACCGGGAAGACAGTTGTTGGAGGGAAATGGAAAACAGAGTCTGAGGGCATAGGCAGGGGTGTTCGAAAACTCAGCCATTAGCTCCAGATGCTGAAAATCAAGAGCATCCCCTCCACATGTGGACAAAAGGTATGGTTCACCCACTCCTCCAAATAAACCTTCATGCTTGCCCTTTAGGGAACATTCTTGTAAAATTATCTTGGTATTTACCCTGTTGCTATGATAAAAAAATACTTTAACAAAAGCAACTTAAGGGAGAAAGTGTTGATCTCAGTTTGCAGTTCCAGGCTGCAGTCCATCATGGGAGGGAGAGAAGGCATCAGACACTTAAAAGCAGCTAGTCACAGTGTATCTGCGGCCAGGAGAGCAATGAATCACTCGTGTGCAAAGTGCTCAGCTCACTTCTTCCACTCCAACACAGTTCAGGTCCCATCCACAATGGAAATGGGTCTCCCCTCATCATTTAACATGATGAAGATACTCCCACAAAGACATGCCTACGAGGTCATCTTCCTCCTGAGCGAGTCTCAAGTTTGTCTGGGTGACAGTCAACACTCATCTTAGGCCCTGCCACCATTTGCCTTTGGGACTGCATTCCCCTCACCCAGTTCACTCTGAAGACTATTCTGATGGGTGACGTTCTTCCGGTTTCAGTGTTATTACTCAGGGTAAGATCCCATCTGCTTGGTTAGTCCTAGTAGTCTCTTTAACATTATGTATCTCTGTTTAACCCCACGCTGTGTGAAATTTGTGGTTGAATTGTCAAGTAAATTTGCTGGCTTCCATGGAGGTAATGACAAGTCCAAATTCTACCTCTTTCTCTTAAGAAAAATAGTTACTTTAGGAAAACCTCTGGAAACTCTCATTCATGCCAAAACATGGGACTTCTGCCTGGGTTTCTTCGTAGAAGGTCCTTTCCAAAGATGCCTGAGAGCGACAGCTTCGGGTACAGGTGACAATTACCAACTCTGCTCTGAGCCGTGCTCAGGACGATAAATGTCTTCCTTGGGCTGGGAATAAAACAGCTCCTCCTTTGGTGTTTGTCACTGGGAGTTACTGAGTGGGTAAAGAAGAGTGTTTGATACGGTTGAATGCATAATAACATAAATAATGTGGGTTGTTGAGGCTCTGAGATCTCTGTGGGAACAGGAGCTCATAAGAGTAGATATGCAGATAATCCGATGGAAAGGGGCAGAAACAAGGGAGAGAGAGA
>NW_004949131.1:1705365-1705982 GCF_000317375.1 Microtus ochrogaster
CCTCCCTCTCATCAATTTGATAACCTAAAATATATTTAGACATTGAAAAATGTTCCCTAGAGGGTAAAATCACTTTTAATTAAGAATTGCTGGAACAGAGCAATGTTCTCAAACTCCTGACGTGCCCATAATGCCTATAGGGCTTGTGAAAATGGCAATGGCTGAACCGAGCCCCAAGCGCCAGTTTCTGACTCAGGGGATACAGAACGGACATAAGAATCTGCATTCCTATCAGGTTTCCTGATGGGATTCATACGCCCATTCCAGCATTTCTGAGATGAAGCGTTGGCGGCTTTCACTAGTTTCCAAGTTGACTTTCTCTTCCTGCCTTCCTCCCTGCCACTCTCTCCCTCTGCCCAGTGCTCAGACCCAGGCTGCACTCTCTCCACATGCAGAAATAACTAGAGTTGACTCTCTGACCTGGGATGCTCGCCTCATTCTTCCGCTTTTCCTGGAGCACACTGCTTGTATTTGAGTGTCTTCAGTTTTCTCCCACTCACAGCAAACCTTCCTGGGGGCTCTAATACCTAGGGGGTGCTCCCTAGCCATACTTATCAATACTTTATAAACCCTTGTGGGAGGGAGAATGCACATATAGGGGTGTGTGTGTGTGTGTG
>NW_004949131.1:1706082-1719253 GCF_000317375.1 Microtus ochrogaster
GTGTGTGTGTGTGGTGTGTGTGTGTGTGTGTGTGTGTGTGTGTGTGTGTGTGTGTGTGTGTGTTCCAGGCACCCAGCACACCCAGGTCTTGCCTGGAGTTCGCATGCACTCACTGTTTCTGGCAATGACCTGTGAAAGCATGAAGTGGCACGGAAAGCTGGGAGGGACATTCCTGAGCCTCAGGAAGAGCCCAGCCCCCACTGACATGCTGGCCCCCCAGTGGCATCACCCGCTCACTGTAAAATGGGCTCCTCTGAAAGGCAGATGGATTCCTGTGCCTGTTTTAGTTTGTATTTATTGGTTATTTTGCTTCAGGAGCGGCTATGGCACTCTAACATGGCCTTCTCCAAAGACAGCCGTGCTGCTGCTAGCCAGGAGCTCTGATCATATGGGTGTTATTCTCCCGACCAACAAAAAAGAAAAGTGAATTTCTTAAACCATCTGTCAGGTTAGATTTTTTAAATCCAAGCTTAATAGTTACAATTTTTGTTCCAATACATCATCTTAATGCCTTTCTTATGTATGCAACAACTACATGAATATCAACTTTTGAATAATTGGCTTGATTATCCATTTGTTTGTTTGTGTGTTGGTTTGTTTGGAATTCCTATCCATGATAAAAGTCAAAATAGTGACTAAATGACTTTTTTCAAAATGTCTTTACTTAACATGAAAGTATTTAAATACACAGGCAGTTTTAAAAGTGCTATGACACTCCCCTCTTCATACCACCACACAGATTCAGCAGTTATTCATTATGGTCAACTACATGTCATCCTGTCCCACTCATACCTCTGGGCCATTAAATCGAGACCAGGGTCAACGCCTATGAAGCCCAGTGAGCAGACAGAAGGCATATGGTGCTCTCGAGAACACCCCAACCCACCTCCAATTTCTCTTGTTTCTTTTAAAATTATCAGGGGAAAGAATATTTCAAACTGGAGGAAATATTTACATGTTTTGCTACATCATAAAATGATGATGTTTTAAAGGCCTGTGGGACTGTCCTACAAAAAGCCAGCCAGAAAAAAAGAGCCTGAGGCCAAGCCATACTATGCCATGGCCCTATCTTAGTCACCATATTTCCTGACCTGAAAATACTCCAGGATATACCTACTGAAAGATTAAGGACCTTCCAATAAACATAGCCATGAAACCATCCCATGCCCAAGAATATTAACTAGAGGTTGTTAATGCTATCAGATATGCTGCACCCTCTGCCTATCTGCCTCTCTCCTAGTGATTTACTCACTTATTAAACAGTTGGATTTTCTGGTTTTTAATGTGTGCATGTATAAGCATGTGTGTTGTGCACGACCCCAATTGATTGCTGGGGTTAGAGGAGAATGTGTGGGTGGGTGCCCTGCTCTCTCTCTTTCTACCTTGTTCCCTTGAGACAAAGTCACTGAATCTGGAGCTAGGCTAACAGCCAGCAAGCCCCACCAAACCTTCCTCTACCCCACTCCTACAAAGTACTAAGGTTACTGGCACAGACACAGGAGGCCACACATAGCTTTTTCCATGAGTTCTGTGGCTTTGATCTTATGCCTACAAAGCGAGCTCTCTTATTCACTGAGACACCTCACCAGCCCCTGTTTTTCTGGCTTTTGTTATTCTTTGAACAAGGACCAGGATGCAAATGAGACCAAATGCAAATTAGTTTTTGTTCCCTTTTGGTGTTTTTAGTTTAGTTTTGTTCTGTTTTGCACAGTTTTCTTAAAGAAAACGCCAGTATGGTCTCTCCTGAAGTGTTTCCTACACTCTCTGTTGCCTAAAAATGGGTCATTGGGGCCTGAACGCATTCAAGTTCTGTTTCCTGATGAGAATGCCCTGGGTATTATTAAAAATTCATGGATTTTCATATGAGTGTTTCAGTCTATTTCAGCTACTACTAATCTTTAACACGCTGCATCATTCCACATTTGAGCACAGAAAATTCCTTTGAGTTGCTCCTTGAATTCTTCTAACCCACACATCATATATCAGGTGCTTAATAGTTTTCCTTGCTTTCTAAACCAAAGCTTTGAAATCATGAATTTTAAGGTTTTATAATTCTCTTTTCCTAATATGTCTTCACGTGAATGTCAAGTTGTTGAATACCTCTTGAATCCATTCCTCCTGTATTTGATTTATTAAAAAAATAAATCACCACGATAAGCATATTTTTCATCTCAAATAAAATGCTTCATTTTATGTCATTGTAACAGTTAGCAAGAAAAATGTCTACATGTAAGATATTTCATGAGGACTGAGACCCTGAATCACTCAGTGTTCCATTAAGGGAAAAGTACTCTCCAAAAAAGCAACTCGGTGAAACGTTGTATTCATCATTTGCTTTGATTTGACCAGCACACAGCTCCTCTACAAGTCTTAAATTTTTAAGAGACAGTGTAGTGTTTACCAAAGATTCTTCCAGATGGGGGCTCTTAGAGAAATAGAGGGTTGGGGACCACCATCAGAAAGTATTTAATGACACAAAATTGTGCTTGGTACTGAGGGGAAATACCACATCAGAGCAATCTCGACAGACTCTAAGAGCTCACACTGAGAACTTTGAATTGCCCACACTAAAGGGTCAGATTCTATCTGCTTTTCTAATAGCTCAATCCCAAAGGCAGCTTGGAGACCCCCCTCTATAGAGTCCCTGTGATGTCCTTGGAATAAGAGTGGATAACAGCTAACAGCCCTGACGAGGGACAGAGAGGAAGGACTGTGATTTCTGTGACCCCAGCCCCCATGCCTTGCACAGGCAAGAGGCCCAGCTTGGTACCTGAGGTCAGGGTGAGGTAGGCACAGACAAAACATCGTCAGGGAATTGGAGTAACAGAAGGGAAGGTGTGGAAGCTAAAGTGGAAATCAGACCTGTGGGTGTGAGAAAGGAAGCCCGAATGCAGATCAAAAGCGACCCCCATGTGATACCGGTTGCCCACCTCCTGCTTTGCTCTTCTTTCTGCTCTTCCTTTTTGGCTGCCATGCTGATTGACTTAAAACAGCCATATTTCCAAGTTGTCACTGGACACTCCCAAAGCTGGACTTCTGAATGATCATTAGAGTGCTCTGTTAAGTCAAAACCCCAGAACAGTAAGGGTACTGTCTTCTTTTTTAATAGCTGTTACACAGTGCTGAACTCAGCCATGTGCTAAGCTTGCCCTAAATGACACCTCCTCCTTCTCAGTGCCTCTGCAACCTCGCAGACTTCCCACTGGCCCCTCCATTTGGCACCCCAGCTGTCTTTCTGCCATCTCAACACAGAGCTAAGCGTCTCTGTGTGTTCCGTTCTTGTCACTCTGCGAAACCCTTTGCATTTGTCCCTTTACTTATACAACTATCTGTGTCTCTCCCTTCTATATATGACTGCACTGTCTTTAATTGCTACTCTATTTTCTCTATAAATTCACTGTTTTGCTTTGGACTCTCTTGGCGTTGGATGTTTGCTTTTTATCCCCAGTCCCACATGGTTCTTAACTTCTGGATTCTAATGTACCCATTATCTTTTGTCTATCTCCCTCCTTTAAACACATTTTTCTTTCTTATTGCTGACTATCTCTAATAGACCTGATTTATTATAAGGGAGAAATGGTATGGCACCCCAGTTTAACCTCCACCCCCCCAAGTTCTCATTCAGCTCCATAAAACCCCAAGTCTATAGCAGGAAGCTTCATCACTATACTTTCCATGGGCTATTTCAACATTTTCTGAGTTTTTGGTTTGTTTATTTATTTGTTTGGGGGGATTTATTTATTTTTTGTTTTTAATGTGGTTCATGCAAACTACAGGGAACGGGAATTGAAGAGGCCATTACTGTGCTCAGTATTATTGGAAATAAGAGCCTGACATTATTGGGCAATTGAAAGCAACTCTTCTGCCCTCTCTACTGCTTTCTAATGCTGAGTGGGGGTGGGACTTGAATGTCCACAGTCCTATTATGTTTTCTGGAAATCTGTTCAGATTCAAGTGCTTTCCTTGTGGCCTTCTGGGCTCAGGGTTACTGGTCTTGTGCCTGTCACTCCTTCACTCTGCCTAAATGATCAGAAGTTTATGGGAGGATTGAAGACTCACCCAAGTCTCTCTTCATTCAATCATCTGGTGTGCTGGAATTCTTGACTCCACTTGAGTAAATGGCACCCCTGATCCCTGATCCTACCTGAGATTTGCAGTCAATGCCATGATGTAGAAAGCAGTTTTAATAATTCAGGAATCAGCTAAGCTTCTGAACCAAGACGGGGTCATGGCTTCTTCTTTTTAATATTTCTTCCTTTCATTAATATTTTCTTCCTTCACAAATGAGGAATTAGAGATCTGCTTTGTAGAAAACAATTCAAGATTTTACAGCTATGTAAGTATAGTCTTAGGTTAAACCCAGGTCTCTCGTGCCCCAGTGTCTCTGCTAAAGAACAGATAATATTTACAGACTGCTTGCCAGGCTCCAGAACTGTGCTAGGCACTTGGTTTAAGTTTTCTCACTAAACTTTGTCATTCTCTTAGCTTAAACAATCCAGCAGGGGTTGAGATACCCCAGGGGGGGGGCTGTTTGTTATGCAAATGTGAGGGCCTGAGTTGGGGTCCCTAGTGCCCATTAAAAGGCAGGCACACCTGAATGCATCTGTAATCCCAGCACTGGGGCTACAGGGATCCCCCAGCCCACTGGCCAGTTAGTCTAGAGATAGACATCATCTCAATACATAAGGGAGGAAACAATTCAAGAAGACACTGGCACCTCCTGCCTGTCTACACAGGTATGCACATACACAAGAAATAAAAGAGCAATCCCATAGTAACAGAGAGCTGCCAAGTAACAGAAGTTTATGTCTTTCTTATATAACAAGCACAGACAAACCATTCAAGTCAATGTCTGCTTCTCCATGATCCAAGAACTCGGGCTTCTGCTGGATGTTGTTGGCACACACCTACAACAAGGGGAGGCATTGGCAGGCGGATCTCTATGAGTTTGAGGCTGCCCTGCTCTACATAGCTAGTGCCAGACTTGCACAGGCTACATAATCAGAGAAGCCTTGGGCTGGTGCTCGGGTTCCTTGTATTTGTGGCTCACCCACACTCTACTACTAGTTTGCATCCAGGAAACAGAAAGCAGAAACTTTGGGTCTCCAGAAGTTTTAGCTGAAACCAATTCCTAGAACTCAGTAACATAGCCCAGTCACACTGAGCAGCAAGGCAAACTGATCAATGCAGTCTAGTTAGATGCCTATAAAGAAGAAGAAAGAGATTTTTGCGATGGGCTATTTGACTTTCACATGGAGAAATGTTTTTACTGACCATTTTGTGGATGAGAAAACTGAGGTGTAAAGGGAGAAAATAATATTCTAACACCTACATCCAAAAAGTTTGAAAATGGCATGAACAGAACCAAGTCTATTTGACCTTTGAACTAGATTTCACACCAGCATTGTACAATTAAACTTTCTGAGGGGACAAATACACCTTAAGTTAAGTCTCCACATTCAGAAGGGCAGTGACTGTACACACACACCTGTCCAGACCAATTGTCTCCCAGCCTTTCCCTTTCTCATTAAGCCCCCTCCTGTTTTCTGCTGTCCTGTGTTAATAATCCATTCCTCTTTCTCCAAACATCACTCTTTCCATCCACTGAGTAAAAAATTGCCCCTCCTCATGTGCCAGGCCCTGCTGCTCAGGAAAGCCCTCTTCTGCCTGTTGTGTTTAGTAGCTCCAAAGGGGAGGGGGGGAGTGAGGTCTCCTGCAAATGGGGTTGGCAGTAGGTACTGCTTCAATATCAAGGTGATGTTTTATCAGTGAGAATTAGAGAGAGAGAGACAGAGACAGAGAGAGAAAGGAGAGAGAAAGGAGAGAGAGAGAGAGAGAGAGAGAGAGAGAGAGAGAGAGAGAGAGAGAGAGACCATCTTCCCAAATTAAATCCTGTTTTGTTCAGGAAATGTACAAAGCAGACACTTTAGAGCTGGCGTTGAATGAGCATGACTTTTAGTGAGGAAGACAGAGCTTTTCCAGTGACGGGTGCTGATAAAGGTTATACCACAGTACGACCATGCTTAATGCTACAGAGCTATGCACTTAAAAGTAATTGATGGTAAAGCAGTATGATAAATCTTCTGTCACAATAAATAAATAAATAAATAAATAAACAATCCACTTCCTGTTAGCATGACTGAACTTGAGACCAGACAGTGCTGGTCTGTGGTGCCTTGGCTCCTGCCTGCACTTCTTGCATCCTGTCAGTCACCTCCCATGAGGGGATAGCAGCTCCCTGAGTCCTTCTGACGCTCAGGTTCTTCTGTTTCATAAACCCCTGTGGGAAGAAGAGGAGCTCTCCTGGCCCAGCCCTTATGAATGAAGAGCACAGTAGAGGTGGAGCCAATATCCCATCCTTTTCCCCACACACCAGCCTTTCAAACATTCATTGAATAGAAAATCCCCTCTCTGTGTGTCATGGCCTTATGCTAATGAGGATCCCCCTCTGCCTGCTGTGCTTAGTAACTACCCAGCGAGGGACATGAGGTCAGTGGTAGACACTGCTTCAATATCAAAGTAATGACAAACTCTTTTCATTATTAGCAAACTTGTCCACGGCCATGTCATATCTTTAACTGGCTGTCAAGATAACCTGTCAGTTCTTGACTGGTTTAGAATGTTTTTGAAGACATCAATTGAGTTGTGAACTTAGGGTTCTGGGTGAGCAGCAGTCACTTCTCTGGTGAGATCTTCAGATGAAAGTTGAGAGGGAGTCCTCTTGTCCCTCTGGATACCATGTTTCCCCAGTACAGGTGACATCCAACTGAGTAACTTACAGTTGTTCTGAAGGGAGGCAGTCTCCTTACATTGAAGCTAGTTCTATGCTGGAAAGTGATAGGTGGCCAGCTTTCAGGATGAAATCAGAGCAAAGATGACCCTGCTTCGTGATAAAAGGAAACAGGGATGTGATTTGAGTCTAAAAAGCCCTCCACAGACTCATATTTGGGTGGCTAGGTTCCCCACTTGGGTGCTAATTTGAAGGCTCAGAAGTCTTTAGGTGTGGGGTTGGGGCTTAACAAGTGGGTGTGATTCACTGGCGGAGGCCTTTGAAGGTTATGGCCAGCTCTGGTTCCAGTGTGTTTCCTGGTCAGCCACCAGGTGAGAAGTCTCTACCACACACTCCCAGGCCGCCATTAATTCCACAGTGCCTTCTGGGCTGCGGTAGACTGAAACCATCTGAACCAGGAGTCTAGGCAAGCCTTTACTCTCCTAAGTTGTTTCTGCCAGGTGTTTTATTTTAGCAACGAGAAAAGTCGCTAACGCAGAAAAGAACAGTCTGAGTGGGAACTCAGGGCATCCCTTGATACACTGTAGGATAATTCTAACTGGCGAGACTGCTGCTTTATTCAAAGGATGCTGTGTGCTACCCACAGTGATTGCTCCTTCCCGGGTTCATTTGTTAGTTGGTTGGTTTGCTTGCTTGCTAATCTAAGCCACTCACTCCATCATGTGTTGTGCTACTTTGTTAACACTGAAACGGAAAATGTTGCCTCCAAATATTTTGCTGTTTGTTTCTGTAATGTTTGGAAATGTTTTAATGTGGCCTTGTCAATAGGGAGGTCAAAATGGAGTGGACCTCCTGAGAGGTCTTTACCTCTGAGTCAGTTCTGCAGAGTATGCATGCAACTCCACTCCCACAGCATAAACATTAAATAGCTAGCGATGTGTTGGGGTGGGTGCACAGTTTATGGATATTCTGTGTGCTTTTCCTCCAGAAAATATTTTCAATAGAATCTTCACATACACACTAGGAGAGTTATCTCCAGGAAGAAGTTAGCTTTTGTGAGGAGAGTCCTTGAGGCCCAGGGTAGTGACCCTCACTCACTAGGATGCTAAGCAGAGCATCCTCTGGAGCCAGAGGATGTAGCAGCTTCTCCTCCTAGGTACAGTGTTCCAAGGATCTCATCTGCCTGCAACAGGTTCGGCCATCAAGCGGGACTGTAGAAGGTCAAGGCAATGGTATGTGGATAGACATGAAACAGAGCCTTAAACTGAATGCCAAGGAAGGAAACTAGAAACTTCTTACTAACCTAGCAAGGAACCAATTATTTGCTCTCTGATAACAAGGGGGTTGTCTTCTTTTGTGACTTTTTTTGTTATTTAGAAAGAGAAGAAACAGACAGACAAGCCCAAGTAGGTTCATGGTGGTACTAGCCGGGCAGTGGTGGTGCACGCCTTTAATCCCAGAACTCAGGAAGCAGACGCAAGTGGATCTCTGTGAGTTTGAGGACAGCCTGGTCTACAGAGCTAGTTCCAGAGAAGCCCTGTCTCAAAAAAAAAAAAACAAAAAAAAACCAAGAGAGAAGTGGGGGAAAGTGTGTGTGTGTGTGTGTGTGTGTGTGTGTGTGTGAGAGAGAGAGAGAGAGAGAGAGAGAGAGAGAGAGAGAGAGAGAGAGAGAGAGAGAGATTAAACAGTACATCAGCCAGCCACACCTCTGCCTCCTGCAGTGAGAGGTGAATGAGGAAGAGGTGGAGAGATGGCTCCTCACATCGCCTACCACGGCTCCTCGCATTTGGGGTTTCCAGCCAGAGGCTGGTGCAGACTCCAACTTCTTTGGTGCAAGGAATAAGAATTTGTCTAAATGCTTGACAAGACCTGGAAGAATTGACTCACACAAGAGGCAGTATATAAGTCCAGAAGCCAAAATGCTAATTTATAAAAAATTAATGAAGTGTTAATAATTTTATTTGACAGAACTATGTTCCTCACAACCCATATAGAGAGGGGTCTTCTCTGGTATCTGAGCACAAGGAACCTGGCCTCGAGGGCTCTCTTCCTCAGAGATACTCTCCTCCCGTCTTGTTCAATGATTCTGTTGAAGATCCTTTCCACAGAGAAATGCCCAGGATAACCATAGATGGTGGTCCCCACCCCATAAACCATGCTCCTATTTAGTGCTCACGTTGTAGGATAGAAGCTGCATGTGTATCCATTCCCTGCAGAGCAGACCCAGGGGCAAATGCCTCTGAGGAGGTCAAGTCCACCTCTGAATGCCTCCCTATTGACAAGGTTAAGTTAAAAACACATCTAGCTGTGCAGAAATAAATACTGAAATCTTCCAAGGCAACTTTCCAGACCTCTGACTCGGACTGTGGATGACCCTTCTCAAACTCCCGTAGTGTTGATAAAGCAATAGCAATATTCTCCCTGGCATTCCAGATGAGTATGTTCACTACGCTGCAGTCTCCTCACCAATTAATGAGAAACCCGAGGAGATGATAAAACCAAGCATTTTCAGGAATTCAGTTTGCACTGTCCTTTCCTCTAAACAGGACCATGACTGGGATTTCTCCCTTTTGAATTTGCATCACTTTTTTTTTGATTTTCGACAGTTCCATAGATGCTTACAATACATTCTTATTACTCTTCCCATCCACCCACTCACCTTTCTCCCACCTCTGTATCCCCCCATTTCCCTCTAAGCCCTTTCCCACAATCATATATTTCTGCCTATTGATTTTATTTAGGGCCATTTTGTGTGAAGATAGGTTTGGAACTGTCCATTGGTACCTCCTGGGCTCCTTAGTGAGTGTATTGCCCCCTGCAGAATCCATTAACAGCCGATAGTACAGCAGAGAGAAGTAGGGTCCGTGAGCACCTCTCCAGCCTCCAGTTGACGGCTGACAGGTCCAGTCATGTGCAGACTCAGTGCAGGACCACAGCTGCCATGAGATCATGTTCGCAGTAGCCTTGTCTTGCCCCCGAAGAAAGCCTTTCCCAGCTTCCCTCCCTATCTTCTCTCTTTTACACTCTTTCTGTTCAGTCTTCTGTGTTGCTCTCTGCATTTCTGATGCTGTAGCATAAATGTTCTGTTTAAATACGTCACTCGCACTCAGCTGCCGCTTATTCTCAGCACCTTGGACAGCAGTTCACCACTCACCGTGAAGAGAGCTTCTCTGTTTAAGATTGGAAGTAGCATTTGTCTCTGGGTGTAGCCCTAAGTGTTTAAAGGGAGTTTGGTGCCATGCCAATTTCATCGAACATCAATAGTAAGCCCCCTCACCCCGGACTGAGACCTCCTCAGCAGTGGGTTTTTACTGGGGATATAGTACCAATCGTAAATTCCATCTTAAGAAATGAGCCTCAAATTGAATCCCAGAGGGTTGGTCATTGCTATAGCTGTTGTGCTATTACTGTTACTCCAGTTGCACACTTTTCATGGCATGTTGGTCTTGTGGTTCATAAGGACACTTTTAGTGGCATGTTGGTCTTGTGGTTTATAAGGACACTTTTAGTGGCATGTTGGTCTTGTGGTTCATAAGAACAGTTTTTGTGGCATGTTGGTCTTGTGGTTCATAAGGACACTTTCGTGGCATGTTGGTCTTGTGGTTCATAAGGAGCACATCTGGTTGATAAGGCCCCTGATTCTTTTTCTTCTCTGGCAGCAGGCACGGTATCTCCAGGTATTAGGAAAGCCAGCCAGCAGGCGGAAGCTTCTGGTTAAGTTCCAGTGCAGTTTCTCTATATTTTGCAGCCAACAATAATGCTGTCTTAAGTAATAGGACCTCATCATTTAGTCCTGGTAGGCAACCAAGTAGAATGGCAGAGTTTGTCTTATTTGGATGTTCTCTGGGGCCTCCCTGGCCAGTAACTCATAAGGAGCTGGCACATACTTGCTACTGGAATGTTTTAATATTCTGTGGCTTTGGGGAGTAACATCATCCAGTCATGCAGGAAACTATTTTCTAACTCCTTTTTAAACCTTCCTTTTTAATTGACTTTCAGAGTAGCAGAATTCAGTAAGTTTTTTATTCACCCTTCATTTGGTTAGCCCTCTCTCCCTGCCCCTTTGTCTCCACTGTGCCCCATCCCCACTCCCTGTAGCCACCCCATCTCTGCTTAAATATGTCTTAAATATAAAAATATCCCCTCTTTCCTTCCATATCACCTATGAAGAACTAAGATTTCTACATAGAAATGAGTTAGTATCCTCAGGGCAACTGACTCTCAATGTCAGGGTTATCTTTGTTATTATACACAAGTCATTGCATCATACACATGCATACATATAAAATTCACACATAGATAGTATTCAACATATGTATTTATAGAGTGTGAGCCCTTAATTAATAGTAGTAAGTCTTTAAATCAAACGGTATTGTGTCCTTGTAGGGAAATAAATTACCCTTGGAAGGACTTGATAAACAGTTTCCCTATGACATTGAAAGGACACCCAGCCACACCCATGTCTTTAAGCCCATATTGTGCATAATATTCTTAACATATTCAAATAATCCCTTGAGTCCACATTTCTAAAGGCAGATATAAACCTGAAAACCCTATCTGTCCCTTAAATATCCCTGTCTCTGCATGGCTGGTGAATTCTTACCCTTCATGTGTCAGTTTAGAATTCACCTACTCAGATGTAATCACACATGTCGTTCCTATTCCATCTTCGGATGGATGGATGGATGGATGGATGGATGGATGGATGGATGGATGGATGTTGAAGCCTATAGTTATATTAGATAGAACTTTTGAAAGACATCCCTGGTAGGTTTTACTATTTGGTCTGCCCTTTTAAAATATCCCAAGAAAAAGCATACCCTCACCCGTCCATATCCGTTGATTCACAAATTAGAAATATGTCCATCTAATTACTTTGGACATGGGACACATCCTATCACCTATGGCAGATCTAAATTCAATATGTAAATGTTTCCATTGTGTCTTGGGAACACCCCGACTGAAGCTCACTATCACCACATTCTCTTCTAAGAGCTCCTTTCTACATTACCAGATATTTCCCTCCAGATCTCTCTGTATATAACCAGCTCTAGATTACAGGGAGGGAGAGGTCTGGATGGGGAGGAAGGCAAAGGAGAAACAAGCCTTCAGGAATGAGGGGCTACAGGGAGAGTCCCACAAAGAAGAAAGGTATCGTGGACAGAGCTGGCTCTCAGAGCACAACTTTTGGAGGATATGGAGGCTAAATTATTCTCAGAAAAGAAGTGGGAACGAACGAAAGTAGCTTCGTGGATTTTCCAAATGTCAGGTCCCTTTCATTTCAAAGCCGTATTTTATGGGTTAGTTCTTTGCTTCCTTTGAAGAGTCTCTGAAATGGCATGAACCAAGTCTGGGGCTAGGAATGATAAATCCTGGCTTACCTTTAAGCCATGAGACTGTCGGTGGAATAAATCAGGAGGGGGTGGGGTGGGTGAGACAAACAGGATTCAATTAAAAGTCTTGAGGAGAGTGCGAGAAGAGCCATCCCTCAGATGCTAATCCTCAGAACTTTTCTTCAACTTATGCATCCCTCACCCCTCCCTTTCCTTCCCCTTAGCAATTAAACCTGTACCCGGCATCATTATTGTTCTCTACCCAGCATGCCTGACTGCACTGGCATTTAAAACACATTATGGCAGACATCCCATGAAGGAATAAAATCACTAAATGGACTTGTCAGGAGGCATTACCTCCAGCTCGTCTCCCCTGCAGGCCATCTGGCCCTTCCCATAACCCCCCCTTACAACTCCCTCAGCTCTGCTACTTCCAATGATGAAATCGACTCTTGACAGTCGGTGATACACCAAAGCACAGCAGACCTTCCAATGAGGTCAGCGTGGGATCCCCAGCAATCCTGCCAATTTTGAGCAGCATCCAGAATTACCCAGGGAGCTTGTTAGAACACAGATTCCTGAGTCTCTGATACCACAGGACTTGGGGGCTGAGCATGCACGTGACTGATGGGTTCCCAGGTGCTGCTGGTATTGCTGGCTGTTTGCACTGAGAGAACTAATAATATAGAAGAAATGAGCCACAGCCATAATAATGTATTTCCTTCAAGACCTCCTCTCCTCCTCCTAGATTTCTTTATACCTGCATCTTCCAAAAGCAGCATTCATCTGCCCACTTCATTCCAGCCGCTGACGTAATACTCTTCCCCCGGCTAGGCCTTGGCACAAGTATTTTAACACTAGCAGGAGGCTTTGGGGTTCTATGTCTGTCAGGGACTCTCGGCCTCCCCATGACCCATTTTGGGCTGGATAATTGTGCAGTGGATCCTAGGACATTAACTGACATCTTACTTTGAACAGTATCTTACCATGAAAGGTAAGATGGGTGATGAGTGTCTACTCAGTTGTTGAGGCTGGCCTCCAGTGATGAGTCTCTAGTCAGTTGTTGAGGCTGGCCTCCAGTGATGAGTGTCTACTCAGTTGTTGAGGG
>NW_004949131.1:1719378-1730711 GCF_000317375.1 Microtus ochrogaster
TGTTGAGGCTGGCCTCCAGTGATGAGTCTCTACTCAGTTGTTGAGGCTGGCCTCCAGTGATGAGTCTCTACTCAGTTGTTGAGGCTGGCCTCCAGACACTGCCAGGTGCTCCCCACGGGATTAGACTGTCCCCCTTTGAGAACTATTATTCCAGTCCTTGTAAATTTAATCTCTTCCTCTTGGGGGAGGGGACGGATTTAAGAGTGAAAATTCATTCACCCCACCTTGGTCCAACTGAAAACGAAAGACTTAACTCAGAAACATGGCAACCAAAATGTCATTTTATTGCTGCTAAAGATAATCCTTGATGCCCAGGTAAGAAAGACTTCTGGGAGACTTTGGGTTATGATTAACTGTGGCTCACACACATGCCATTCCAGCTCTCCAGAGTTGGAAGCAGGAAGAAGAGACGTTCAAGGCCACCCTCAGCTACATGAAACCATCTTGAAAAGAAAAATCAACAAGTGAGAAAAGCCATAGTTATTTTTAAGATGGGAAGACAAGAGCTATATAAATGTCAAGTCCTCCCTTTATGCATGGACATCCAGCAGCCTTGGAAGCATAAATCAACCATGGATACATATTAGGATCACCTGGGGAGCTTAAGGAAAACATTGATTCCCAGACCCCCACCTCAAAACAATTAAACAAAATTTCTGGGCAAAGAGCCAAGCAGTCAGACCTTCTTAGATGCTGCCAAAGTAAATCTAATGTGCACTGGGAAAGTCCACTGCCTAAGTTAATACACTGAGAAATTGTAGTCCCCTGTTGGCGTTGTTTTCACCGCTAAGGATTGAACCCAGGGCTTCAAGCATGCACTCCATCAATGCCCACAGCCCTTTTAGTTTTCTTAGATTAGATCCCACTGTGTTGTACAGACTGGGTTCAAAGTCACAATCCTTCTGCCTCCAACTCTTGAGTAGACAGTACAACAGGCTTGTGCTGCCATACATGGCTTTTTTGTATGGGGTGGAGAAGGGGGGAAGGCTTTTTCTTAAAATCAGGGAGGAAAACAACCACCAAGAGTCATACAACATTGTCCAGAAAGCTTTCTAAGACGGTCCAGTTAGTGAGTCAATCGATTCTACTGCCATGTGAGTTACAAAGTAACTGGCTCGAACATCAGTGCTATGTGTTTGCTTCAGAGGCTGCAGAGTTTCCTGGGAAAATACAGTGTTTATGATTCTGTGTCCCAAAGGCCTAGGAGTTTGTAATGAATGGGCTGGAGGCTATACTGTTTCAATGTGTTGCCAGAGGCCCCAAGAACAAATAGGAGATTGCAAAATTAGTAAATTAAACAGAGCCTCATGTTTCAGCTTTAAAAGTTTAGGTTTTTAATCTCAGGAAAGGAGAGGCAGTGGTTTTACATTGTCAGGTGATGGAATTCTGTTTGAGCTCTGGAGTGGTCCTTGGAAAGAGAGAGGATAAGGTTAAGGTAAGCGATCCAGTTAAAACTCATGGCAGTAGGAGGTGATCAGAACTCAGCCCCAAACTATATGCTGGGTATAGAAAGAAGAGTACCTTGCTCGTGTGTGTGGAGAAGGGACCATACTTTAATATGAGCCACTGGAAGAACAGGTTTGGGATGGGAAATATGATTTCAGGTTTGTAGTTGCTGTGTTTGAGGTGTTTCTGAACATCTCAGTAGACAGCCCCGAATCCTCCCAGTGTATCAATGGGAATTACATAGAGGAGGAAGCCACAGGGTCCTGAACAGACCAGGACAGCTGTGAACATGGCAGCTGGATAAACGAATTTGACTCATGGAGAAGAGATGTAAGCTGGGGCATACATATAAGGCCCAGTGAATATAAGTTTATGTGTCCATATATCTATATCTATCTCTCTGTGTGTGTGTGTGTGTGTGTGTGTGTGTGTGTGTGTGTGTGTATGACTAGAAGAAAACAAATAAAAAATGATAACTATATATTTCTCAGTGGCTAAATTACAAAAAAAATATAGGGTTTCGTTTTAATTTTCTACCTTAGAATGTGTTACATTTGCAGTAAGGAAAAGGCAAACACTTGTTTAAAATCTCCACACGTTTTTAATATACATGCCAACTTGTTATATTTACTTAGACCTTTTTAGTTCCTATTTAAAAATTCAAAATTGAAGTGACTATTTTTAAAGTCCCAGTGGGTTTTCCTGCTGATGAGCAAGTGTGTCCTACTTTTGTACAGTGACATTATGCAAAGTTATCCAATTTGCCCTGATCTCCACTTAAATTTGGTGCCTGTAGAGACCTAGAGTGACCCGCCAAGACGTGACCAAAACTGACGTGAATGCAAGCAAGCCAAGGCTACCAACTTTTGTTTGTTTTCAAAATTGAATTTGCCATGTCACACACTGCAGTCTTGTTCATTCCGTAGCTGCAACCGATACAGCTCTGTGATCAATAATCTGGGGGGCTGGCTCAGCAATCCATCGTGCTTGTTACCCTTGGAGAGGACCAGAGTGTGGTTCCTAGCACCCGTGTCAGGTGGCCCATGCATGTGCACCCCCCCCCACACACACACAGAGATAGGAATTAAAAATCTTTTCAATCTGGCCGGGCGATGGTGGCGCACGCCTTTAATCCCAGCACTCGGGAGGCAGAGGCAGGTGGATCTCTGTGAGTTCGAGACCAGCCTGGTCTACAGAGCTAGATCCAGGACAGGCTCCAAAGCCACAGAGAAACCCTGTCTCGAAAAACCAAAAAAAAAAAAAAAATCTTTTCAATCTGTTTGGGGCTAAAGCCACAGCACTTCTTTTCAAAGCACATGGCCGTTGTGGCACATTGGCTATCTTTAAACCAAGTCAGTCAGGAATGCTAACACCGATCTTCACCTGAAGTGAGAAAGGGGACAAAGCATCCTCCCAGGTTCTTCGCAGCTGTGTACAGTGGCTATGAGCTGTGAAGTTTCAGAGTCTTCAGAGAGTGGTTAGGATCCTTAAGGTGTCCCAACCGTTGTATGATCCCAACGACAAAATCCTTGGGGATCTAGAAAAGAGAAATGGTTTGCTGTGAGCCACATGACTTATTAGACGCCAAAACCAGACGTTAACATGCATATATAGATGGAAAAGGCATTAATCCACCAATATGCTCCTGCTGTATGGCAGAAATGATGCCGGCACTTTCCCACATGCTATCCCTTTGATCCTCACAACAAACCTGCAAGATTAGCAAAGAAGAAATTGGAGCTAGGGAGTTGAGTAAACTACTAAAAATAAATCACAAACCTCTTAAAGACAAAACCTGAAGTCTAGATTTGATTGATGCCCAGGTTCACTCTTTATCTTCCAAAGTGTCCCCAGACTCAGGGGTCCTTCTATTTGGCCACACTACCTTCCTGAGAGCTACCATTCTGATGCTAGGGTTAAACAGGGGTGAGGGAACAGATTCAATGTCTGTCTTTATGTAACAGGAAAAGAGGCGACAGACTGATGTATCTGTTGTGGTCAGTGGTTGAAAGATGAGGGAATACAGGAAATACAATGCTGTTATGACACGAAGACTAGGAAGTTATTTGATCCTTGCTTTAAAATATTGTCCTTACTTTAAAAATCCACAAGGAGCTTTGTTGGGGCGTTTGTTTGATTCCCCCGTTTCGCTTAATAAAAGAGCTGATTAAGGAAGACCTTTCCAGGGGGGCTCAGGCAGTCCCAGATGTCCTAGACTCCGAACAAACACCTGTCTCTCTGTTGCTGGTTCCTAGAAAACCAGGAGCAATGACTATGCACAAATTCTGCCATTAGTCCCACAGCCCCAGGGACGATAAACACCTACACTTTCTTAGTCAACCTAAGTGAAGATGCAGCCAGACCAATACCTCCATCCCAGCCTGAACAAGACCCTGAATGACAGAAGCAGATAACATGAGTGGACTCTGGCACACAAAATTATGAGATACCAAATAAGTGTTCCTTTGTTGCAAATCATTACCCAACAGTGTACAATTAATGTTACACTGTAAATGATTGCTTGTTGCTTTTAATTAAGGAAGGGGACATTAAAGATAGGTGGTTCTGTATTCTGGCACAATCACCTGGAAGTAAGCCATTGGCCCTAGGACTTCACATATTTTAAGCAAATGTTCCACCATAGAATGACATTCCCAGCCTCATTTTATTTTACTTTTGGGACAGGGTCTTATTTACTGCATTGTCCAGGTTTGCCTTGAATTCACCCTACAGACCAAGCATGTCTTCACCTTGAAATCTTCCTGCTTTAGCCTTCCAAGTATCTGGGATGACATGTCTCTGCCACCACGCTTAGCTTGTATGCTTTATTTTCTAATGTAGGAATTTGATGATCTACAGGGATTGGCATGCTCCTTATAGCTCTGGAAGACTTGGTGGTTTTGTTTCTCTTTTGAGGTTGAATAGCAATTTCTCCAAGGTCTCTCAGATAGACCTGAAAGGGAATGGACTGAACCCCAGTCTGGGTCTGAGAATAAAGCCAGTTCTATCTTCCTTTTCTTTACAATCAACTGACCCTGCAATATACCAGGACAACACATTTCCCTCCATGCTAGTGACTCCTAACATGGAAGCAACTCTTTCTATAAGTTTTAGCTGATATCTTACCCATACACCGATGCTGTTCCAAGACAGATGTATTTGAGGGCATCTCTTTGGTGCTAGCAGTAGATTCTAGATGCAATTGTTACACATGAGAAGGAGTTCATATCAGGACTACCTCTCAGCTGGTGTGGCACATGCCTTTAATCCCAGAACTTGGAAGGCAGAGGCAGGAGGATTTCTAAGTTCAAAGCCAGTCTGATCTATAGAGTAAGTTCCAGAACAGCCATGACTACAGAGTTCCAACAGTCGAAGGTCCCACATGAACTGGAGGGGTGGTTTGCTATCGTTTTCCCTATTGCAGCGCAGTGTGCCAAAAGCTGCTGCCTTCTGCAGATCAGCTTTCCACCCAGATACAGCTATCCTGGCAGCTGTGTTCTATCTGTCTCTGTGTGTCCAGACTCGTTGGCCCATCTCTACTCAGACCCAGCAATGTAGCCAATGAGGAAAACGCTTGGTCTCCTTGTTGGTTGGACTAGGGGCTATATGGCTGCCAGGAGAGAGACTTCATGACTGCCTTCTGGCTCAGTAACCTCCTTACAGGCAGTGGGGTCCACACACAGTACCACACACCTTAGGCTTCAGCTTATAATTTAATCAGATGGAGACAGCAGTGTTTCTAGGGGTGATTCACCCTTCCCCCAATGTTAAATTGCCTGGTATATTCTGAGACCATTATTAATGTACTTGAAATAATGATGATCAAAGATCAAAGCCAGAGTTCCACTTCCATCTTAATTTCAGTTATTTAAAACTTTTGTTCAGAGCCAGTGAGAAGGCTGAGCAGGTAAAAGCCAAGCCTGATGACCTGATGGAAATCCCTGAGATGCACATGATAGAAGGGAAAAGAGATGTAAGACAAACTCTAATTGGTCTTAATAATAAAAACCCAGAGTCAGATATCAGGATAAGCGCTGAAAGATCAGAGAAGGAAAGAAGCTGGCCACTAGAGAGACCTTTTACCTCTAATGAATCCTCAGACCAAAGCAGGCAAGATCCGGTCTCCATGAATCCTCAGACTGAATTCTCTGAGCTCCTGTCTCCTTCCACCTTATGTTCCTCTCTCTGTCCAACCATATCCCTCCCTGTCTCCACCTTCCTATTGCTGGGATTAAGGCGAGTGCCCCCCAGTACTAGCGTTAAATACGTGAGTCATCACCACCTGGCTCTGTTTCTCTCTTAGACTGCATCAATCTTGTGTAGCCCAGGCTGGCCTTGAACTCACAGAGATCCATCTGCCTCTGCCTCCTGAGTGTTGGAATTAAAGGTGTGTGCCACCACTGCCTGGCCTCTGATCCTCAGGCAAGCTATATTTGTCAAAGCACAAACAAAGTATCTCCATAGAAACAACTCCCACAAGTTGTCCTCTGGATTACACATGCACATGTGGGGGGCGTGTGCACACATGTGCACATGTGTACATGCAAATAAATAAAAATTAAAATGTTTACTATGTATTTGTTCCTTAAAAATAACAAGAATTCACAGAATATCTTTGAATCCCAACCTTTTTATGTTCATTGAATGCATGGCCATTCATTCTGCCCCATATAAAGCTACACTGAAGACCTGTGCTCTGTGAAGCACTATGCTGGGTCCTGGATTTGCAGAGACAATTGTCTCTATGTCAGAACAATTCAAATATTGTGGGGAAACACAATGCCCATTTATAAGCAGATGTGTGTTTTTTTTTTGAAGCTCAGAAATAGTAGGGAAAGAGAAGTCCTTGGGGCATCTACTCTGGGGGATGAGACAAGAAGAGTGACGTCACAACCATGTTTGTGATCTGGTGCTTTATACTTGCAGAGGAGAGCAAGGAAACAGTGATGGTGCCTTGTGGTCCAAACATGAGATGGTGAGACCTTGAAGTCCAGTGACACTGAGGATAAGAAAGAAAAGGGACATTTTTAGAAGTCTATTTGGCTAATAGATTCCCTCACCCCAGGGACATGAGATCACCTTGATTCCTGAGAGGGCATGATGTGGGAGTGTCATATATCAACTGAATATTGGGATGTATCTGGCATGCTTCATTAAGAAAGGCAAAAGATAAAGCATTTAGGGAACTTGAGCAAGCTTCTGAGCTGATTGGCAGAGTTTCTCGGGACCCAGCATCCTTCATTGTAGGAGTCATTTACAACATGGACCTTCCTGTCTGGTCAAAGCCATACCTTGACAGTGTGTGTATAGGAGTTATTCTGTTCCCTCTAAATCAGCGCAACAATTTCAAGGCAGCTGTAAGTGGTATAGAAAGTCCTTCTCCTCTGTCTTCTCTATGAGACGCTGCTCCCCGTATCTGGGAACTAATAGCTTAGGTAGCAGAAAGGTACTACCTGTGATCTACAGCTTTAACAGCAGTGGTTTCCAAGGTAACAAAGATGCATAATGGCAGCATCAGATATCTCTGGCTGTCCAGCCCTTTACTCATCCTGATACACCTATGTAAGTGATTTTCTTCAATGTATCCATTTACTTTTGCTCTAAGCTACTCAATCAAATTTGAGAGAGTAGTAACTTCCCCATATTGAGAAGAAACCCTGGTGTTACAGCCTTTGACTGCCTTTAACTGGATTCTTTTTCTGAATTTGACCTGTTATGTCCATGGGACCTTGGAGACATGGGAGAGATTTTACAGTGAAGATTCCTCGGGACAGAATTGGACCTTGTGAACTTTTTTTGCTATGGTATTATACAGGAAAAATAATTCCCCTGGGTTGGTAACATAGCTAGATTTCAATGAAAGTTATCACAAAAAGCAACCTCTATTTTCCTACTGATTCACTTACAATAAGAAATATATTGGTGCAAAATGTGAAAGACCACTCTGGCCCAACACTTGGGGCATTATGTGTTTTTAAAAGAAGTGTAAACACCTTTAATACTCTGGACTGATAAGTTGAAAATTCTCTGTTTCTCACCTTAGTGCACAGATTTTGTGTTCTAAATGAGTCACAAACCAGATCTGAAAGACTTTGTGCCCAAAGTAACCTTGGAACTAGTCACCCTGGTGCTGTTGAATAGAGATACTCTTCCTGGGAAGCTTTCTGCTCACAGTTCAGAAACTCCTCTCTGAGAGGAGCGGCCTTCCTGTGCTTAAATGGCATGAACCAAGATGGCCATGCCTGCCTGCTCTTGCCCACTTCTCAGCGACATAATTTTCATCAGTGAGAAAGACTAAAAAGCACTTTGAATTTGTCTACATCCCCACTTAGCAGTGAGAACTTCATAGAGCAATTAGGCCGTTAGAGCATTGAGACCTCAAAAAGTGAAAAGCTGCCTCATTGTTAATTTTACAAAGACAGTATACTTGAGATTTGGAGTGCTTCTTAAATCTTGCTGAGTCTAGTTAAAATATGTCTCTGTACCTCCATCATTAATAAAATGAAAATATAACAAACAAAACCCTGCCTCATGGAGGTGTAAAAATTAACAGAGAAAAGTAAAAGCATAGGTGGTCAGGAAGTATGTGCTGATGCTAGTAACATTGTAATAAATCATTCGCCAAGATTCTTCGTGGCCAGATACCAAATAAGCAAGTATAAATAAGTTCTCTAATTAATAGTAGGGATGCCTGAAGTACTAAAACACCATTGGTGTCAGGGTTGTGAGGAGGATGCTAACTCTAGAAGATTAAAAAAAAATAGTCTTAAAAATTAACACGATGTCTTCTGACTTGCAGGTCCCTGCACTTAGTTCTGAAGCCTGGTCTCTTTTAGTCTGGGGTGGTGTCCACTTGGACAACACAGATGGTTAATGGTAACAGCACATACATAGTCTAATACATCCTTGGTCCTTTCATTGCAGAGAAAGTCTCTCCAGAAAGATTTCAAAACTTGTTTTCCTTTTCCCTTCAGAGCATACTGAATCGCTATTTGCGACCAATTCCCAGCCGTAGTTCCTGAACTATAGAGCTGTTTCTGTTCGTGTGGCATTCATTACTCTTGGTCTTTTATTCCTCATCTGAAAACTAGTTTTTATTGAGCTGTGGGTAAATTATCTAAAACTGAAAAGGTTGTGTGCCATGTCTTTGCTTTTACCCATTACTGAAAGGACACTGTGGTAACTCTGGCTTGTGCCCAGCCTGCCTTTACACTTCCTTGGCCATGCCCTCTCCTATCCCTGCTACTTTTCTCTGGCTTCTGCAGTACCCTTAGACCTTCTATATTCTCCCAGGCCCAGAAGATAACAATGGCTCTGGGAGCTTTCATTTCCAGCCCACACAGTCTTGTCTCCCAGAAGCCCAAATGTGGGTTATATCTAACCTGTGAACACAGAAAGTGACTTAAGTTGAAAAGAAGGGACAGTAATTACATGAACTAGTATTTCTCAGGGTACTATTCTTTCACTACCAAGCAGTGATGTCACCTTGAAACACATGAGAAATGTCATACTTCAGGCCTCACCCACCACCTCCCAACACAGAGATTTCAGCCTACCGGGGATTCAGATGCGCGCGCACACACACACACTGAGAATGGATGCTGCCGACTGTACTGCTCTGTATTGTCCAGTTCCACAGAGACGCCACTTCCCTAAATGCCATATTGCTTTGCATAGCATTGCTGTCTTCTTGGCCTCTGAAGAGTTTTGAGATTTCTTCTTATTCTTTTTTTTAAATTTATTTATTTATTAAGGATTTCTGCCTCCTCCCCGCCACCACCTCCCATTTCCCTCCCCCTCCCCCGATCAAGTCCCCCTCCCTTATCAGCTCGAAGAGCAATCAGGGTTCCCTGACCTGTGGGAAGTCTAAGGACCGCCCACCTCCATCCAGGTTTAGTAAGGTGAGCATCCAAACTGCCTAGGCTCCCCCAAAGCCAGTATGTGTAGTAGGATCAATAACCCATTGCCATTGTTCTTGAGTTCTCAGTAGTCCTCATTGTCCGCTATGTTCAGCAAGTCTGGTTTTATCCCATGCTTCTTCAGACCCAGGCCAGCTGGCCTTGTTGAATTCCCAATAGAACATCCCCATTGTCTCAGTGTGTGGGTGCACCCCTCGTGGACCTGAGTTCCTTGCTAGTGCTCTCTCTCCTTCTGCTCCTGATTTGGACCTTGAGATTTTTGTCCTGTGCTCCATATCTTCTTATTCTAAATGCTATTTAATCTTCATGAAGTATGTTAGCTGCAACCCAGGTAATGGGTCAATAGAATGTTTTATAATGTTTATAAGCATTCATAAAATGTTCGATATTGATGCTGTTCGGTAGGGTAAGCACCAAAATTGGTGTTGCTATTTAGTGCTAATTCAGCTTAGCAAGAAGGGAAGAGTTTAAATTTCATTTAATTTTAATGAGTTTGCATTTAAATGGTGTTGGGCATATTTAATGCTTGATAGATTCAACTAATATCATCCACTATCATTTATGAAATGGAAATGTGATGGTGCATTTTTGAAGAGTACTTAGAAAGCTTACAAATTGGTAGTCTAGAATGGGCTATTTATGAAAACATTGATAGGACATAGAAGGGGAGGAAGGAAAAGCAAGAGTGCTGGGAGGGTAAAGATGATAGAGGTACGCTGTGTGCATAGGTGGAGATGTCATAATGAAGTCACTTTGTACAACTGGCATAGGCTGATTGGCTGTCAGGACACTTGAGCTGGAGCGGTGAATCACAGGGTAAATTGCTTGCTGAGCAAGCATGAAGATCTGAGTTCGATTCCCTAGAACCCATAAAGGAGACATGTCAGGGTGCATCTTTAGCTGTAGCACTGGAGGATGAAGACAGGTGTGTAACACAAGGGCCTGCTTGTTGGGGTTTGCCGCCCTGCCCAGTTCCCACAGCAAGTAACCTCCAAAGAAATTACACAGAGATCTATATTAACTATAAACTGATTGGCTCATTAGCTCAGACTTCTTATTAGCTCTTGTAGTTTATATTAACCCATTATTCTTATCTATGTTAGCCACATGGCTCAGTACCTTTTTCAGTGGAGTAGATCACATCCTGCTTCTTCTGTGGTCTGGGCAGGACTGGGGGAAGAGCTTCCTTCTTCCAGGAATACTCCTGTTCTTGTTGCCCCACCTCTACTTCCTGTCTGGCTACCAGCCAATCAGCATTTATTTAAAATATAATTGACAGAATAAAGAACTGTCCCGCACTGCAGGTGGATCCTGAGGAATACTAGCAATCAGCTTATCCAATGGCAAGTTCTCTAGGTTCAATAAAACCTTGTGTCCACAAAAGAAGGTGGAAAAATGTTAAGGAAGACATCCCAATATCAACCTTTCATCCCCTCAAGTGTCTATATAAGGTTATGTTTGTGTGTGCACACAATTAAAATACTGAATAAGGTACCTGTGGAGCCAGTTAAAGGTGTTTATCTCTAAATCCACAACTAGGATAGTTTGAAAAAATTAAGAGCCTTCCATTCATAATGGGTACCAACTCATTCTAGAATCAGTAGGTTTCCTGAGACTTTTCATGACATCAGCTCTTTGATAATCAGTGTTAAATGGGGAAAGGTCACTGGACACAAATTAGGTGGAAATAATAGAATCTGTAAACAACAGTTCTTAAACAGAGTCATAGAAATCAAAATCAAAGTTCACTTTGTGACTAAGCAATGAGTCACCCACTAAAGAGCTGTCTTGAGCAAGTGTTTCAAAAGGATAAGCTGCCCGTGAAAGAACATGAACCTTAAAAGCTCAGCCGGGCGGTCATGGCTCACGCCTTTAATCCCAGCACTCGGGAGGCAGAGGCAGGCGGATCTCTGTGAGTTCGAGACCAGCCTGGTCTACAGAGCTAGTTCCAAGACAGGCTCCAAAACC
>NW_004949131.1:1730811-1736063 GCF_000317375.1 Microtus ochrogaster
AAAACAAAACTCATATGCAATTGTGGTTAATGAGCACCCAGTATTTCGTATCCAGCCACCTTCTAAGCCAGGAAAAAGGAAACCAGTGTTACTTGTTCTTCACTCAGGATGACTCCAAAAGTGTGTGTTTGGCTGTGCATGTGTGTACATGTGTGTGTGTGTATGTGTGCATACCTGTGTGTGTATATATGCATGGATATGTGTGTATGTGTGTGTACTTGTATGTATGTGTGTTTACCTATGCATGTGTATATATGCATGTATATGTGTAGATATGCAAGTAGATCTCTATGTATGTGTATATCTGTACATGTGTGTATATGCATTTATATGTGTGTAGTGTACCTGTGTATGCATGAACATGTATGTGTTCAAGAGAGTGTTTATGTTTGTCCAAGCAAGCATACACATTTGTACCTGTATATGGGGACCAGTGATTAACCTTGGGTGCTGTCCCCCATATTTGTGAGACAGTCTCTTATTGGCCTAGAATTTACTGAATAGGCTAGGCTGAATGTTCAGTGAGCTAGCCCCAGAGATTTCTCTGCCTGTACCTACCCCAAACTGGTATTTTAAGCATGTGCTACCATGTCTGACTTTTTCTACTGGGTTCTGGGGATTGAACTCAGGTCCTCACACTTGCCTAGTCTGAACTTTACTGAATGAGACATCTCCTCAGAATTTCAGCTTTTGATGTAATATTGTTGTGTGGTCTTTCCTAAACCATCGCTTGAAACCCCTTACAATCAACAATTTTCCACAGGGAATCAGAAAGAGCATTGATCCACCTTTGCTTTCCAATCATTTCCCCTTCCAGTTAAAATGTATTATCAGGATCAAGATGAATATTTTTGAAGGCTTGATACTTAACATAGAGGTAATCACATTTACTCAATCTAAAAATGTTACCTCAAGAATGGAGATAAACAAATAAGAAGTGACTAAGAAATTGTTGAATATCACTGTTTCCTTAGCTGGAGACTCTGGCTTAAGCATCCTTAGGATTGCTTTACTGGCCAGAAGTCTGCAAAATTGGATTGTAATAATAAGAGAGTTTGATTACTTACTTTCTCTGTTGATTCTGACAGCTACACCTGGGGAAATGATTCCAAATAAAGTACTCCTCCCTAGATTTCATATTGCTAAAGCTTTGACAGATTGTTTTTGCCAGTCTCGGGATTCCTAGATTCTAAACACAGTCAATTAATGAGTGCTCAGAGTATGAAAAGTTCATATTATTAAACCATTTCCAGTATCTGAAAGGTGACCATGTACATCAGTCACAGGATACATCAATATACCACACAGAGAGCAAGATCAAGGAAGGTCTGGTGTACCAAGCGTGGTGGAATGATTTCAGCATGCAGCCAGATAAGTGTGGCTACATGGCACAGTCCCAAACAGAGTAAAGGCATTAAGCATGGGACACTTTTGGTCTCATAATTCTAATTTTAATCTTGTCATGAGATTAACTGTGCATTTTGCAGTTATAAATGACTGGCATGGGTAACTAGTAACTACAATAGTGGAAAAATTGTCCATGTGGCTTTAAATATGATATTCTTGATGGACAAATGAAAGAGAAAAATCCAAACAAATCTGCTTTTTTCTGTTATTCTATATTTTGGGGTATTATTCCTTTTTAAAAACTAATTTGAACATTTATCATCAGCTTTACTCTTTGTTACTAGTATTTAAGTCTTAAATTTATTTGAAGGATTGTTTAAACAATATCATATAGACTTTAGCATTTATTCCCTTTAGTTTCAATCAGATCTAAGTAGTTTTTAGTGTTCATTATTCTCTCCCTTTTTATGTACTTCTGTTTCAATTCATGGGTCCTGTTTTAATCCACAAATACAAAGATTTGTGGATTTTATACAGAAAGACTTATGCTGTGTGAAGTTTTACTATTTCGACCTTTTGGGGGCCTACCACCCAGCTCCCAAATAAATCAAATATGCAGGTTTATCATTACTTACAAATGCCTGGCCTCAGCTTGGCTTGTTTCTTGACAGCTTTTTGTAAATTATCCTGGCTCTTTTCCCTCTGGGCTTTTTCCTCTTCTTACTTCTGTGTATCTTACTTTCACTCTTACTCCATGGCTGGCTGACTGGAAGGGTGGGTGCTGGTCCCTAGCATCCTCCTCTCCTTGTTCTCATTTGCTCTCTCCTATTCCTCATGTCTCCTTCTATTTATACTGTATGCAATAAGAACAATTATCAAGTAAAGATTACATTCACACTATACTCTTTCAATACTAGGTCTTTCAGCAGCTGTCCTTTGCTTTTCAGCAATCAAAAAATTCAAAATCAACACAATACTATACAGAATCCAAATATAAAAATTCTGTGTTTTTTTCATTTTTACATGGATTTTTCTTTTATATTACTTTTACTGTCTCTTTAAAGGTATTATATTAATCAATTATTAAATTATAATTAATTATTAAAACTTTCTTTAACTGCCTGTTCCCATTTTCTCATGCATATTGTAAGACACAGTGGAATCTGTTTAGAGGTTTTCTGTCTGAACCTCTTTTTACTGTGTATTTCTAGTCTTTTTTGACCAAGCAAACTTTAGACTGTTAAGCTACACTTGATCCTCTGCATGCTCTATAGGCTGGTTCCACATTCTCTTGGGTCAGGTTATGAAAGCCAAGTCTAAAGCCTGCAACCAGGATAGAGGTACAGGACCAGGAACTGCATTTAACATTTCTAGAGCTCTAGAATGCCAATGTTTGTGTGTTAGAGGAGGCCATTTGTTAATTCCCAGCTGCCTGGCTAGCTTAGACCCAAAATAATCATACAGAAACAAGCTCCAAGTGGAGTGTCTTCAGTGCCCAACATTCTCTTGGGAATAGATTGGTGCTGCCAAGAGCAATTGTGTCTCATGTCAACAGAATCCTAAGTTGTTTAAATGCCATTCTACAGTTCTTTGAAGTGTTTGAAGATTACCTACCTATGTGGAATACAATCTCTATGCATCTAAAGAACTTGATTAGTCTAACTATAAGTATGACAAACATGGATAACTATAGACCTATAATCCTTAATACCTATATAGCTTAAAGAGTAAGAGTTCATATTAAAATAGTAAACAATCTTTAAACAAATATGCAGCAAATGAGGACAATGACCTCAAAATGTAAACAATATATAGGAATCTTGATCAGAAGTAGAAATGTATAGTGCAATATGATAAATATATCCTAAAATTGCATCAATATACAAAATATCTTAAGCAGAGGTAAAACATGTATGTATACAATATGACAAAATAACTGTTATATGTATGTACACAAATATTGTAAACAGAAATAGGAGTATGTTCAATATAACAAATATAATTTGAATTTGCATCAATATGCAAGAATCTATACCAATATAAATTGTTTATAAATAATAGCTCACAAGTAATAATCAAATCTACCTATTATTCTATCCCATTCAATCCTTTTTTTTTCTTTTTATCAAAAGAGATCCCTGAACTTACTTCATTTCCACCCCCAAACATATACCACTTATAACCAATCACTAATAGATGTCCCTAACCCTGAGGACAAACTTTTTTGAGAGGGGGGATGTTGGTTTTTTTATAATTACTTCCATCTGTCATAGGGGCAATGTTATATCTATGGGATTATGTAAAAACTAAAATGATAGCTAAGTTTCAAGATTAATGATTGGTATAATTTCAGATAGTCTCTGAATATTTGGTATGGTCTTACTGAAGTTGTTATTTGAAGATCTGGTCAGAATGTTGCAAGAAGGTGTACCATGTCATCCAGTCAAGTTGGAATCATCTTGAGTAGTTTATAACCCAAAACCAATCTTAAATTGATGCTCACAGCATAGTGGCATCATATCAACCAAGTGGAATCATTGTGGGTCCCCATCTTCTTCCTTGCAGAGAATATTGGTATCATAAGTCAGATTCTCTTTGCTTGGTGATTCCTTCTGGATAGCTATCTTTTCTTCTTTAGGCATCTAGATATTCAAGGTCTCTCAACCTTTTGAAGATGGGTATTTTCCTGCAAAGACAAGAACAGAACCCTGCCCCTACCCTTATGGGATTTTCTTACCACCTGTAGGATTGTTACCTCTGTGAATGAGCTGTCATTTCTCTTTATCATGGCATTCAACCAAAGGCACATTGGTTGAATCACCTTATTGATAGCTTTTATATCTGTCACCATTCTCCATTTTTCAGATTTCTTTTTAACAACAAATACAAGATAATTCAAAGGTCTGGTTGATTTTTCAATATTCTGAGCATCTAGTTTCTTCTGTACCAGCTGTTCTAAAGCCTGCAGGTTCTCCTTTTGTTAAAGCCCATTGTTTAATCCATATTGGTCCCCTAGTTAAACATTTTAAAGATAGGGTCATTGGTATCTCTGAAGGTTTGCTAGTTGTTTTGTGTTTTTTTGTACTGCCTGAAAAAAACTGGTTGGTTTTTATAGTACCTTATATTATCCTCCCAGAAACATGAATTGGTTTATGTTCCAGTACCTTGTGATATCCTTCCTAGAAACATGAATTGACTTGTGTTCCATTTCTGAGACTGCAAGAATATTAGTCTTGGTATTCCATTACTGTCATATACCAACCCCCCATAAATTCACTGCTATATTAGCCACATATGGCCTCATCCTTCCTCTCTGTTCTTTTGGCCCTATGAATTCAACCCATATATTTCTTTGTTTGACTTAAGGTAGGGTTCCAATTCCTAGGAATAACATCTGCCTCCTGAAGAGGCCAATTGGGATGCCAAGATTCTGGAATAATAATAGTCACATCCACACCCATGTCCAGTAATCCTTCAATTACAATGTTATTTGTTCGTACTCTCAGCTTTGGTCTTTGATCAATTATAGAACTTTGTCAAAATATACATGTCCTATTTTCTTTTGGAATTTTTTATTCCTCCTTTATGTTTATGTTTATTCTATAATCCAGAGAGCAGTATGGCTCTTTTTTTTACAACAGGCTCTAGATTTTTAATTTTCCTTGGAAGACATGTCCTCCACAATGACTGGGAATGACTGGATCACATTTGACCTGGGGGCCTGCAAGAGCCCCCCCCAGTAGTTTCCCAATGGTAACAGGTTGCCTTATTAGTCTCTTGATGATCTACATTCATTGGTCCAGTATTGGCCTTTTTTTTTTTTTTTTTTTATTATTAAGAAAGAAAACAAAATTTTCCGCCTCCTCCCAGCCTTAGGCACGTGCCACCTCAGTCTCATTGGGTAG
>NW_004949131.1:1742869-1750277 GCF_000317375.1 Microtus ochrogaster
AGGAGCTTAAAACTGTTCTTGAGCACTGGTCCTAGCATAGAGCAGGTCCGGGTTGGGGAGGGGTGCTGGGGGGCCGTCCAGATGGGATTCCTCAGCAACTCCCAGTATTGGCCTTTGTCACATCATCCACATAATCAAGAAGATTGAGATCTTCTATTTTTGTCATTCCTAGAGGAAACATTATTTCTATGAATGCCTTGTCTACAAACCTTTCTCAGATGTCCTATTCTACCACAATCAAAACATTTGGTATTTTGATATCTCTTCATAATTACTTCTCCTACCCAAAACTCATTATTATAGTCAAATGACTTAACACTGACTATGTGCAGGATCCATTCATCCATTGGTGCTGATCTGATCTTTAAAGGTCCAAGTATCTGTTTTCATTCTAAGTTGTATTTTTCAATAAGTACTTGTCTAGCTTCTGAATCTTCTATCCCTAATTGTACAGCTTTAGTTAATCTTCATTTTAAAAGTCATTAAAGGATTCCCTTGGACCTTGTATGACCTTAGTATATGATTCAATTCTTCTTTCTGGTTCTTGAGTCCTGTTGCAAGCATACAAGGTTGCTGTATGGCATAGGGACAAGATGTGTTCATTGTAAAGAGCTTGGCTCTGTGGGTTAGCATAATGGTCCTTGCCAATAATTTGATCTTGGGAAGCCTCAAATCCTTTGATTCTACCTTGCCATTCTAGGGCTTTAACCTCCTCTCTCCAATAGCACTTCTACTGTAACTGTGGCCCATCTTCTAGCACCACTGAGACTAACTGAAGCCAATCGTGGAATAGCACCATTGCTTGAATCCCATGTCTTTGCCATCTCCCTAACAAATGGTAAAAGCATACTATAAGATACCACTGCTTGCTTAATTTCTTTTAGATCTTTCATACCTATAGGTTTCCATTTATATTCTCTGCATCCATTTGAGTATTGGGTATTTAAAACTCTTGGTAAGTCATTTCTGACTCTGAGAGGTACTGGTGACACTAAATCCTTCTTGTACCTCCTCTTCTCACTTATCAGTTCTGACAGCTTCCTCAATCAATTCAAATCTTTTTATTATTGTCTTTTGTAAAGCCTGAATCTCTTGGCCTATGAAAATTTCTAATGATGTCATGAAATCAATTAATTTCTGGTTCTCATTCTGAACATGTGATTCCAAAGTTTTAAAATTTTATATTAATGATATCTTCTCATCCTTAGATATTATTGGGATGGCATATAGACTGCCTTCCTGGAGGGATTTTCTATCTGGTAGTTTATCATAACTTTTTAACAGATTTTGATTGGTATTTTAAATAGTGTGAATCCTTTCAGATAATCTCTCAGTACCCTTTTATGAGTTTTCATAACTCACTGACATGGACTGAATTTTGCCCATTATATTAAAGTTATCATTTTCAATAGTATGAATCCTTTCAGCTAAAGACTATATCCTTCCTAAAAGTTTCTCATTCTTGACTCTGTTATCAAACTATTTCTTTAATGATATAACCCAAAGAACAAAACTAATGGCCACCATGATCATAAAATATATGTACAATGAGAAAAATTAGTTTTTAAAAAATAAATTAAAAATTTAAAAGATTGCAGTAAAAATTGTGTGTGTATATGTATACAAGGTAGCTCATGTAGTTCTTGCAGAATTCCATCCATAATAGAAACTAAAAAGTTGTTAAATTTCTGGGTGGTGATAGTGTCTGCAATCATCCTGGGGTTTGTTTACAATTTCCAAATTTATTTATTTATCAATATAACTTTCCACCATTATAATTTTCAGAAAATTGTTGTAGGTGTAATAACCTTGATTGGCCAGCAGGTGTCATAGTTGTGGCAGTAAGGCAGGTCATAGATAGTACCTGAATTACCTGAGACTTAATTACTTACAAATTTAGTTAATCACTTAAGAGAAGCACATCCGTATATGGAAAGGTTTGAGTTGGACAGAGTATCAAGGAACTCAGAGTTTGCAGGCAGTTCCAAGCTGTGAGGTGACTGACTGGGACTCGGACCAGCCATTTGCGGATCTAAACTGGGAACACAAGCTGGAGCAGCTCCTGCTCCTGGATTCAGATGTTGTGTTAAAAAGCAGTGGGGCTGCGTCCCCGGCACCTGGCCGCCTGCATGACTAGCTTATGCCCCAAAATAATTACACGGAAACTGTATTCTTTTAAACACTGCTTGGCCCATTAGCTCCAGCCTCTTATTGGCTAGCTGTTACATATTGATCTAACCCATTTCTAATATCCCTCTAACACCACAAGGTGCCTTACCAGGGAAGATCTTAACCTGCGGCTGTGTCTGGTGGGAGAATCATGGCGACTGCCTGACTCGGCTTCTTTCTCCCAGCATTCTGTTCTGTCTACTTACTCCACCTACCTAATTTTCTGTCCTATCAGGCCAAGCAGTTTTCTTTATTAGTTAACCAATGAAAGCAACAGATAAGATACAAGACCCACCTCCATAATTCAGAGCTAGACTTGGCTAGCGAAGGCCTGTCAGAAGCCAGAGAAGCTGTAGAGGAGTTTCAGCAAAAAGCTGCCAGAGGCAGTAAGTCAGTCATTTAGTCATGCTGGCCCGGGTGGTGGGAAATTGCCAAATCACCACATGGTGGGCCAGTTAAACAGTGTGCAGCTACATGCCAGAGGGGTAGTTTAGCTGTGGAGAGGTAGTTCAGCCGTGTGGGGTGGGAGAATGTGGCAGACAGGGGGTCTGGGCAGGGCCCAACAATGGCATCAACTCTGACCATATCAGGCGCCAATTTGTTGTCATACAAAAGAGTTCCAAAATAGTCCAGAATGGAGTATGACAAAGGTTTATTTATTGGGGATAAACTCTCAGAAATAGTAGCTATCCACAGTCCTCTGTGTGTGCTGGGAATTGGAACTGAATCCAGCAGCCAAGAGGCCCACACGCTTTTCATCTACATTTATAGTACATGAGACCACACCCAAAGTGGGCCAGATTCTTAAGAGCTATTGGCTGAAGGAGCTCCCACAGCTGCTGTGCTTTAGAAGTAGCCACCACAGGCACCGAGGAAGAAGCAGTGAAGGGAGGTTGCCCGGCTTCCTCCTCAGACCACCTACTGGGTGATGATTTCTACCATGAAGATGACTGTACAGATATCAGGGGTGTGTCTTCTAGGTGGATTTAAATCCTGGCAAATTGACCATGAAAATGAACCGTCATACTATGATCTGTAGGACAGCACCACCCAAAAGAATGAACAGACCTACAACGTCAACAATCTTGAGGATGAGAAACCTTGGCTGGCAGTAGAAGCCCCCCTAGAGAAGAGAAGGGATTCAGGGATTAGACATGCTCATGTCTGGGAAACACCTTACTACAGTTGAAAGAAACAGAACCACTCAAGAACTCTGTATAGTATAACTCTGAATGACGTTTTGTCTTAGAAGTCAAGTACAGATAGTCTATTAAAGAGAAGAAAGTGATCAACCTTCTCTAATGCTACAGAGAGTCAAAACAGATAAGGCCAGAAAACTTCCCATAGGGCTTTTCATCATGAGGTCACTGTAAAGACCATCCATGTGACAAGAGCAATGATGTAAAACGGTGTTAGACGGCTCTGATGCTTGCTGAAAATTGACTTCCAGCAAGATACTTACTTACCCTCACCGGGGTTTAAAAGATAAAAATACACTCCAGAGAGTTTTGCAGGAGAATGTGAACAGTGGGTGTGAAGCCCGATGCACAGAAATGATGCAGAGTCAGTATTCAATAATTACCTAATACCTCTACCCACCGCTCTACCACTTCCTACCCCTGAAAACCCATGCCACCCCAGCCTCCAACAAAAACTGCTGCTTCAATATTTTATCCCATTCTAGCAATTATTTATCACTACACGAGGTGGTTCTTTCATTAAAATGCACTTCATGATGGGGACCACTCTCAAATTGCTCCTTGTTATGAACTGAAGCAAAAGAAAGTGTTAGTAATTTTCATTTTCTGCATGAGATGATTAAAAATATAAGTCACCCAGTAATTTCTCTTGAAGTTAAATATCCCATTATTAAATTGAACTGTGTATTAAGTCTTTCTACAGTTTTAAAACTGTGTAAAGTCAAACTGGGGCCACATCTAGGCCTAATGTAGCTCCACATCATTCCCTATAGAAAACGGTCATATTCCAAAATGTCAGCCATAAAAAAAATAAAAACCATCAGAGATAAGTCAAAGAATGAGGCTGGGGGAGAACTAGACACCAAGAAAATTGCCTTTACAACACTATACTTGGGAGTCTCCTGCTGGCTCTGTATTCTTTTGGGACTCAGCAAATGATTTTATTACTCTAATGATTACACAGTAACGTTATAAAAATGAATTTAATTTCAAAAGGTTAAAGGTAGCCATATTGTGGGGGAAAGATATCCAAAAATGTGTCAGTTCTAATTTCCACAGAACAGGGTCCTAGAAGGTCATCCAGGTAATGAGATTTCTGTGCTAATTCCCCCGTTAGTCACACACAGTCTCATGTGCGTCTCAGCCCATGTGGCTCCTGACAGCACTGGCCTCTCTCAGAGGAAGGATTCACAACTTAGAGCTTGTGCATGCCTCTGCTCAGACCTAAGATACTCTCCCGGGCTGATTCTCACACCTGCTGCATCCCTGGTCGTTACTGTCTCTTCACTTCCACATCTGCTGGTTCAGTGAGTTTAAGGAACATGCATTTCTCACATTTTTGAATCTCAAAGATAAAGCAACATCTTATAGTCAATATGACCATTGCTGTTGGTGGTGACAATCAAAAGAACAGTTTCTGATTTTCATCTTTTAAAAACAGCACAAATCTATAGGTATAAACCTAAATAATTAGAGGGTAATTTGACAACATGACCCTTCAGTAAAACACCTCTCTGGGGTTTCTGATTTTTCCAATCCTGGGCTTTTGACCCAGTTTACAGCACCAGAACTGATTCCCCAAAAGTTCTTCTCTGACTTCTACATGCATGTCATAAAGCATGCCTATCTGCACACGTGAATGCACACACATACAAAATAACTAAAAAATAAAATCACGAATTTTTATGGTGGAGGCGAAATCTCTGTTGAACTCACCATCTGCATGATTTTACTTTCATACTGAAACCTGAAATAACAGTTTCCTTCAGTCAGTCATGATGTGAAAGGTGCTTGTCTTATTCATGGGCTCTGCTGCTGCGATGAAACACCATGACAAAATCAGATTGGTGGGAAGGGTTCTTTTGTTTTCGCTTCTAGGTGACAGTCCACCACTGTGGGGATTCAGGACAGGAACTCCAGGAGGGACAGGGACCTGGAGGAAGGAATTGGTGCAGAGATCATAGAGGGCTGTGTCTTACTGACTTGTTTCTCCTAGTTTGTTCAGCCTGGTTTATTATACAACTTAAGACCACCACCCCATAGGTGGCACCACCTACAGTGAACTGTCTGTCCTCTTGCCCATCAATCATTGTATGACATCATCATATTCAGGGTAGGTCTTCCCCCTCAGTTTAACCATCTAGGAAGTGACCTAGAAAATGCCCTACAGAGCTGCCTGCAGCTCAGTTTTATGGAGGCATTCTCTCAGCTGAGGTTCCCTCACCTCTGAGGCTCTAGCTTATGTCAAATTGACATAAAAACTAGCCAACATGATGGAGATACGATTTCTGCTGCATGGTAGAAGTTTGGTAGACATGTTGGTGAAAGCATGAGAAGAAAGTGGAGGGTTCTAGTATTTGAGGATTCTAGGTACACTGTTAACTTCTGCTTGGCTTGAAGAAACAAAGAATTAGAAATAAACTGTTTAAGATCATGGGAAGAAAAAATGAAAACTGCAGTAATTGTAGAAGACTTTCTGATAAGCCACCAATCGGCTCCCCGGTCAAGACATGGAGACTTATTATTAGTTATGAATGCTTGGCCTTATCTTATGCTTGTCCCACTAGCTCTTAAAACTTAACATAACTTGTTTATTCATCTACATTTTGCCTCAGAGCCTTTTTACCTTCATGTTGTATGTCCTGCTTTTCTGCTTCTTGTGTCTGGCATACTGGAAGCTGCTTGGCAGGTTGTCCCCAGGTGTCCTCCTCCCTTTTTCCTCATTCTCTCTTCTCTTGTTCTCTCAAGCCCAGATTCCAACTCCTGCTTATTCTCTCTGACCACCCACTCTGCCTATCCATTTACTGCCTAGCAATTAGACATGCAAGGTAAAATAGCAATACATATTTACACAGTTAAAAGTGCAGCATAAGCAAATGTAACATACCTTTGCATAGTTAAAATAATACTCCACAACATAAAGAAATGAAACACATCTTTACATAGTTAAAGTAATATTCCACAGTAGGTAATTAACGCAGAATCTTGACTTGGAATAGAGACTTGTTGGTCTATACAGAGTATAGACCATAAGGACCTATTTTGAGTGTCTTCATTGGCTTCCATGCACAAGTGTAGTACTAGAGACCATGTGACAAGGACAAACTGCTGAAGTGTCACAGAATCTGTCTGTCTGTCTGTCTGCCTGCATTTATCTATCTGTATGTCTGCCTGCATGTCTGCATGTATCTGTCTACTTATCTATCATCTCTCATCTATATATAGATATATCTGTTTATATGTGTATGCAATATATTCACACATGTATTCAGGTATCTATGTCCATATGTGTACATATATGTAGACAAAGGGAGGGATCTACTATTTTTTACCATACTTTTTTGAGACAGACTCTCACTGAACCTGAAGCTTGGTATTTCATCGTGAATGCCTGTCCAGGAAGCTGTAAGATCCACTTGTCTCTGCCTCCCACCCTGGGGTTATAGGCGCACGCGTACATGGCCCGCTTATATGTGGACACTGGGAATTTTAATTCAGGATCCCTTACTTTCACATCAAGTGTTCTTATCTTCTGAACCATCTCCCTAGGCTGTGACAGGGTTTCTATAGCATCATATAGAATCATCATATCCTCACAAGGTGTTATGTAAGTGCAGAGAGAGTCAACGTTTTCAAATGGAGTCACTCTGAGAGGATGCAGTACCCCATTCAAGAGAACAGAAAGTGTAAATGACATTTGTCTTCTTAAAAAGAACTCCAAAGGAAGAGTTATAGTTTCTACTGTAATTTCTTAACTTCACCAAACCTGCTTAGAGCTGGAATCCACTAAATGTATAGCAAATTCCGTGAATGATCAAAGAGAATGGGGGGAGAGAGATAGGATGTTAGTGGGCTATCTAGAAAACACCTTTTTGTTTCCCTAATTGAAATTAATTGCTAAGCTATTAAAAAGAAGCGGGACTGGGGAGATGTCTCTGTCACACACGTCATGCTTGGAGCACAATAGCTAAGTATGAGAGAAGTTATGTAGGACGGCTCTCTACTTTTTTTTTTGCTATTATTTCTTTATTTTTTTGTTT
>NW_004949131.1:1750670-1793450 GCF_000317375.1 Microtus ochrogaster
CAATGAGGACTACTGAGAACTCAAGAACAATGGCAATGGGTTTTTGATCCTACTGCACATACTGGCTTTGGGGGAGCCTAGGCAGTTTGGATGCTTGGCTCTCTACTTCTTAGACTTCTTTTCACTGGTCAGCCGCCCTGAGTTGGTACATCAATCTTAGCTATTGGCTATCAGCTCATACCTGCTCATGTCTGTAATCTAGGAATTAGTATTCATGGCTTTCAAATGAGTCTCACTTTGGGACTTGATCCACAATATGCTGCTTCAGAGAACCACACCCACTAGAGCATAGATGGGTGGTCTATGCTCTCATTTATTTACCGACTGAGCAAACTCGAGCTGCCGCTCTCCCTGGTGTAGAGCACAGGTAAGCTGGCTTCATGGTCAGATGTTCACTACACTCTCTAAAGCAAAATCTGAGAGGAAAGACATAACGTTAAAGGAGATTTTTTAAGAGTAATGGAACCAGAAAAGAAACTACGAAATGCCTTCGCAATTACAAATAGCTTCTCTGAGGTATAGAGTCATCACGAGGCATGGATGTCAGCATAAGAAGCCATTTGGCTGTCATCAAAAAAGCACAGTTGCAATATGAGCCACAGACACATGCCACTAATGAGCTGTCTGGGCTGCTTTTCTTAAGATCCACAAGCTAGAGCAATCAGTGCGGAAGTGTCTGAAGCTCACTGTGAAAGTGCTGTTTGTTAGAAATGATAGATAGCTTAAAAGACACTCGGGGTGCCACCGTCAAGATAGGTGCTGAAGAGACCACGGGAGAGACTCTGAGATGTACCTTTCTCTGTGATTCTAAGAAACACAAACTGCCGCTCTCACACTCTAGGGAGGAGCTGGGTTCATCCTCTTGGTGTTTGTTTCTCAGTGATGATCACCATCTTCGAACCTGACCCTGAATCCCCCTGGGTCATGAAAGCCCTCCTTCTTAGTGTAGGAATACCAAAGAAGCCACTGAGTGATGGTATATTATTGTCATATTGTTTCTGTAGTAAATCACCTCAAAGTTGGTTCTTAAAAACAGCACAAATGTTCTGTCTTGTGGCTCTGCAGGTCAGAACCCAAAATGAGTCTAGGCTAACTTAAGAACGTGGACAGCTCCTTTCCTTCTGGTGGCTGTGGGAGATTCAGCTGACTTCCAGGTGGGGAAATTGTTATTATCTTTGGATCCCCTGACTCCATCTATCATTCAAATGAGTTGAACTCAGCTTCTCCATCTCTGGTCCTAACCCAGCTTCCTCCTCCTCCTCAAGGCTTCTTCTTATTACATTAGGCTCACTTGGGTAATCCAGATAATCTTCCTATCCAAGTACATCAGCCATGTAAATGCAACAAATCGCATGTGGCAATTCAAGAGACCGGGATGTGAACATATTTGAGGAACTACCGCATAGATGTTATCTTCACTGAAGATTTAAAGAAAGAAGAAAAAACACACATCTGCCCTGGAAGAGGCAAGTAGCTGAGGGCCTGAAGAGTTTAGGAAAATTAACCTGCTGTGCAAGAAGAAACCTGAATTATCCTACTACAGTTTTGTCAAATTGAAGCCTTTAAAAACTCTTACATAATTTCTTATTCCAAGAAGTTCTCTTAAAATCATATCCATCATCATCATTATGTTTTAATCAGCCAAACAACTACAATAATTTCTGTGTTCTGAAAACAGGGACATGCTAGTTGGCTGCTCTCCCAGGAACCCGTCTGCATTTCTTTTCACTTCGGAGTGTGAGGGAACCATCTCCTAGCAATTACGTAACCAGGGCAGGACAACTACATGCAGCTGGGCCCTGGCCAAAGTGCTTTTTGGTTCTCAAACCCAAGGGAACGTGGCAGAGTGGCCATTCACTTCTTCACCTACAAGGGACTTCGTTAGGAGGCTGTAGCTTACAGCCCACAGAACTCTAATCAGAATCACTGCTAGAAACAAAGGCTGTCTCCCTCACAACCACAGACACATCTGTCAAGTCTACTTCCTTCATCTCTGTGTCCCTCCTAGCTACTTCTCCAGTCTTCTGCCACCTGTCAAGATGGTGGAATGCATTGCACGCTCCCCACGAGTGATCTGAGAAGAAGAGCCACCTGGAGTATGTATTCGGCAGGCAGGTACTCAGGCTCCTCACCTGGAAATTCTGACTTCCTTGCTCTTGGTGGAGATCTTGTTATCTACTTGAATAACAAACTCTCTCAATGATTCGTGTTACTGGACAAGGATGAGTGAGACTGACAGGATGAAGCAGGATGGGCTTTGAGGGCCTTGGAAGGAGGCACACCTTTGAAAATATTTCAAGCTGAGGGAGGCTGACAATTTGCTCAGCTACTCTGAGCCTATACGACAACGTATAGGTTGTTGGAGAGCTGAATAGGATGGTGTATACATTCGACTGTATATAAAGCATCTGTAGTTTATCATTTTCAATTATTAGTGTTCTCTCGCTTTCTCCCTTTCTGTCTCCCACTTCCCTCCGTGTCTCTCCCTGGGATACTGGCCATACTGTGACTTGCACAGCAGAGGAATGTCTACTGACTCTGTAAATGTCATTCAATGACAGCCAGCAATATTTGGTTAATTCTTCTGCCAGGCCGTTTTCCATCCACAAGTTGTCAACTTCATCATTGAAATACATGGTTCCTCAGCACTCTCTTCCACACGGCTTCCTCCTATTCACAAGGAATTGTTCATTAATGTTTCCCAATTTTTTAGAGGACCCAGATGCACAAAGAAAGCTAATCTTCAGGCACAGCTGTGGCAGCCACTATTTCAGCAAGTGTCCAGGTGCCAATTGCTTTTATTCTGTAGGGAAAAAAAGCAAGCCTGGTTTGCTACCCAACCACATGAGGTTACAAGTAAAATTTGGGTAGATGCTCTTGGATTTCCTGTCACCACACACATGGTCTTAAGTCTACCAGCAGCAGGGACACCACAGGAATCACATGATGTATCCAATCTTGACATGCATTTGGCATTCTCTAGGACATGAGGTAGATTTTTAAAGACCACTTTCCTAAGTATTTTGGAAGCTTTAGGCTCAACAAGAATTAGAAAGCCATTCTGTTCTTAGTAACCACAAAGAATCTTTGCGTGTGTTGTCCTCTTCTTAAAGTGGCAGATTCATAGGGACCTAACCACTGTGACTCTCTTCTCTTTCTTCTTCCATTCTTGACAGTATATGTTCTCCCCAGACCACCAGCAGTACCTAAAGAATTGCTAGAAATTCAGACTCCAGGGTCATGAATCAGACATACTGAACCAGAAATTCTAGGAATGAACTTAAAATATTTAGGGAAATTGTGTGTGTGTGTGTGTGTGTGTCTGTGTGTCTGTGTGTCTGTGTGTGTTTGTGAATTTAAAAGAGAACAAATAGAGCTATACGGGAGGGTTTTGAGGAGGAATAGGGAGAGGGGATGGTGCAATTCTATTATAATCTAAAGAAACAAAAGAAATAATCTCTAAAAGTCTTAAAAGATCCAGACATGTATTGGCTTGAGATAGCCATACCCAGCCTATCATCCATCTCCTGAAAGTAAACTCACAATATACTGCTGGCTTAGAGAACTGCTGCCTGGCCTTAGACTTCATAGGAATATTCTTACTATTCCAACTTCACCGTCCTCCCAAGAATATATTGGAAATGCTCTTAGAAACTCCAGATACTATAGAGCACACAGGTGAATTACTGATAGATTAATGCAATTTTCCAAAAGAAACATGATAATAAGGAAGGAAATGGGTGACTAACAATACACTGAATATTTTAAATTGTAGAAAGAACAGATTTTTTTCTTAATTCTCACCACAAAAAAAATTCCCATGCATAAGATGACAAATATGCTAATTATCTTGATTTGACTCTTTCTACAATGAATATGTAGATCAACTATCACATTGTATCTTATGAATATATACAATTATTAGTTTTCAATTGGAAATGAAATTAGTTTTAGAAATGAATCCATGCGTATTCATTGTGATCAGTGTTGCCTCTGCCCTCCCAAACAACATCAGTACTCACTCTCATACTGTTGAGCTGCTCACCTTAGTCTCCCACTCTGGGCCCCTTGATAAAGTCTGACCATCTCCAGTACACACTTCCAAAGTGGCACCTCCCCATACCCTGATCTCACTTCCCAACTCATACTGGGACAAGGTACCATGACTCATTATTTAACAACATACCTGACAATATGCAATAGTCATTGCACAGAAAATGGAGAGAGAGAGAGAGAGAGAGAGAGAGAGAGAGAGAGAGAGAGAGAGAGAGAGAATGGAAGTGTAAATGAGTAAGTGAATGCCTCGTGGTCATAGGCAAATACTGGAATCAAAGAAAAGCCTTTGGGCATATTGTGATGGCTCATGCTATTTATTCCGGAACTCTGGTGGCAGAAGCAAGTGAATTTCTGTGAGTCTGAGGCTAGTCCAGTCTTCATAATGACTTCTAGGCCAGCCAAGGCTACATAGTGAGACCTTGTCTTTTTCCTTAATATTTACTTTATTTTTCTTATTTTATTTTACATACTGACCACAGTTTCCCCTTCTTCTTCTCCTCCTGTTCCCTTCCCCACCCTCAACTCCCATCTACCCACCTCCTAAAGTCTCCATTCAGAAATGGGCAGGCTCTCATGGGCTTCAACAAGACACAGCACAACAAGTTGAGGTAGGGCCAAGCTCTTCCCCCTGCATAAAGGCTTGACAAGGTAACAATTTCCCAAAGCCAGCTAAGCACCAGGGACAGGTTCTGATCTCACTGCTAGGAGCCTTGAAATAGACCAAGCTACATAACTATCACACTCATGCAGAGGGCCTAGGTGGGTCCCATGCAGGTTCCCTAACTATTTGTACAGAATTTGGTTGCTCCCATAAGTTCAGATAAACTGTCTTTGTTGGCTCCTCCATCATGACCTTGACCCCCGCCATGCAATTCCTCCTCCCTTTCTTCAGAAGGACTCCTGGAGCTTGGCCCAGTGCTTGTCCATGGATCTCTGCTTTTGCTTCCATCAGTTACTAGGTAAAGGCTCTCTTACGACAATTAGGATAGTCACCAACCTGATTACAGCAGATGTTCAGTTCAGGCACCCCCTCCACTATTGCTAGGAATTTTAGCTGGGCTCATCCTTGTGGATTCCTGAGAGTTCACCTGACACCAGGTTTCTCCATAACTTCAAAATGCTCTCCATCAAGATGTCTCTTTCATTACTCTCCCCCTCTCTTCCACTTCTAACCCACTTCCTAGGACCAGTCTGCTCAACCTGTTCTGGCAAGTTCCCATCCCCCCATCCTCCCAACCCCTAACCCCAGTTTACCCAAGAGATCTCTTCTATTTTCCCGTCCCAGAAAAATCCATGCATCTCTCTTTGGGCCTTCTTTGTTATCTAACTTCTCTGGGGCTGTGGACTGCAGGTTTGTTATCTTGTACTTTATTCCTAATATCTACATATGAGTGAGTACATACCATGTTTGTCTTTCTGGGTCTAGATTACCTTACTCAGAATGATTTTTTTCTAGTTCCATCCATTTGTCTGAAAATTTCATGAGGTCATTGTTTTTTACAGCTGAGTAATACTCCATTGCATAAGTTACATTTTCTTTACCCATTATTCAGTGGAGAAACATTTAAAATTGTTTCCAGGTTCTGGCTATTCCAAATAATGCTGCTATGGACATAACTGAGCAAGTGTCCTTGTGGTATAATTGAGCATCTTTTAGGTATATGCCTTAGACTGGTATAGCTAGATCTTCAGGTAGATTGATTCCCAATTTTCTGAGAAACCACCATATTGATTTCCAAAGTGGTTGTACTAGTTTGCACCAACCAACAGTAGAGGAGTATTCCCCTTAATCCACATGCTTGCCAGAATAAATTGTCATCAGTGTTTTTGATCTTAGCCATTCTGACAGGTGTAAGATGGAAGCTCAGAGTTGTTTTGATTTGTATTTCCCTGACGGCTAAGGATGATGAATAATTCAAGTTTATTTTGGCCATTTGATATTTTGAGACCTTGTCTCTGATAAAAGGGAAGTTCTGCAAGCATCTACTTCAAATGTTGTTCTAAATATTGTGTGTGCCATCACTGTTTAATCCCAGGGCAGACCTTGTTAGTGAGTTTGTCTACCACCACCCATTTTTCTGTACCCAGTGCTAGCCCTCACATGCTGATCTGTACCTCAAGAGGAAACGCGAGGCATCTAAGGCATGTGATCTAGGGATCTAGGGACAGTCAGGGTGTGAATACCTGTGATGTATGGACAGCACATCTACTTTCTTGTGGTTATGTCACTTCCTACAATCAACAACATCTGTTCAAATTGATGGATCTTTCTCTAGTCCTGAACCCTAGATCTGTGCAGTGGCATAGGATCTTGAATATATGGGATCTTGAATAATACATAGGATCTTGAATAATACATTGCTGTGGAAAATTCTATAGCCAGTAGCTACCCGCCCACTGGGGCATGGCCTCTTATACTATTTATGCTGATGTAAAGCATGAGTCCAGCCTTTTTTTTCTGGCTGCAGGATTGAGTTTCTGTTCTCTGTTCCAGCAGAGAATTCTGACTTGTGAGTCTAACCCTAAATAAATAACCATCTGTTATTTTCAATTCTGATCTAGTGTGGGATTTCTTTTAAGCATCTATCTTCAATACATAGGACCTTGAATACATAGGACCTTGAATACACAGGATTTTAAATATATGGGATCTTGAATACTGATCTCCCTTTCAAGATAGAGTCAGCACCATTTACAATAACTTGTTCCTTTACCTTGCTCTGTCTATAGATTCTAGACCTTTAAATTTGCTCTTAATTTGTCGTTTCATTTCTCTCGTTGCATTTGCAACAATGGGGAAGAACTTCCTTTCCCAAAATTAGAGAGTTGGTTAAAAATACCACCAACCTGCAAGGAAGGGAACATTTTGATAGGGAGAGAGAATTCAGGGACCTGCTGGAGGCAGCAACAGCTCTTGGAATCATTCAGAATTCTACTCAAATGCTACTTTAACTGTAATCCTCTCCAAGTTAGTTTGCTTCTGTCTACCTATTTTATTCATTGCATAGGTCAGAATAATATTTGTGATGTTTGGGTTTGATTTTCAGCCTGATTTATCATAGAGGTGCCCAGACAGGGAGACTTGGATGTTTCTGTGGGGATCTTACTAGAGAGGATAACTAAGGATGAAGACATGCCATGGCTGTGGGTGGCACCATCCCCTGGACTGTATGAAAAGGGGGAAAGGTCCAGGACTGAATGAAAATGGGAGAAAGTCTAAGACTAAATGAAAGGGAGGAGAGAAAACCAGCTAAGGGCTGGTGCTCTGCTTTTGTTTCTTTCCTAATCAAGTAAGATGTCAGCAAGCAGATGCTTGGTACCATGGACAGGTCCCACCTCCAGGCCTTGAAATTGAGGGACTGTATCCCATAACCTGTGCACCATCTCCTCCCTTAAGGGGCTTTCTATCAGGTATTTGGCCAAAGCACACATTAGATTCACCTCTTCCCACCCCACCTCCTTGAGTTCATCAACAGCAGCAAATTGAGAATGATGCTGGCAATCAGGATGGAGAAATACCTTCGGTCCTTGCTTCTGGATGCTGATAGCAGATTTCAGGAGACAGACAGGTGTGCAAATATATAAGGGTCACACAAAGTGCAAATGCCAGAAATGGAAGTTGAAGGAGGTCTAGGGGTATTCCATACAGACACTCAGGAAAGGCATCCTTCTGAGAGCAAATAAGAAAATAGCACCTGGTAAATGGCATATGCAAGAAAAACATATCTTTGCTTTATTTACACAGGAGAAAAAAAGTCTAATATCAGAACCTCGCTAAGCATCGTGTGAGGACAGAGCAGGAGAGCATCCAGTGTCTGAAGGGGGCAATTAGATTAAGCAAACATACTTTCTCCTTGGTTTTGTCTGCATGCCATTCTGCACAGAACTGGAATGTAATTTGTCCAGCTGAGTCCTCTGCCTTATGATCTTGTACCTCAGAGATTCTCACGAGCCCTGAAATAATCTCTTTAGGACTTTATGCTGTGCTATAGTGAGTGCCTCAAAAGAGGAGGATGAGGATACTGTGACTCAAAAATAGACCTTGGGAAGCGCAAATTCGGGTCTCCATGTAGCATTTGATGTTAGCTTGCTATGAGACATATAATCGAAGGACCTTTCACCTCTCTGGGTCTCAGTCTTCGTCTGCAATCAAGATGATTGGTTTGCATTGTAGGAATAACAATAAAAATTCTTTACCCTTAAGAATTTAGAATATCCAAAGAAAAGCTTGCTAAATTTCAGATTTCAAGTCCCTGCCTCCAAAGGCTCTGATTCAGTTGTGTAGAGTAGAACACAAAAGTCACACACTGAAGTAAACACCTTGCCGGTTTGGATACACTTGTTTGCTGGATGGAAGAGTCAGGAGTCTATGGTGTAGGATATGAAGGCAGGAGTTGCCATTATATTCTGGCTTACACTCACAAAGTCTTCAATTTAATTAAAAAAAAATCCTGTTCCTAGATAGAAAACATTCAGAGACTATCTTGAGTTCTTAGTGATTGTGTTGTGGACCAAGGCTATAACTGGACAAATAGTACCCTAAAATTTTTACTCAACAAAGAAAGACGAAGAGGTATCCAAGAATGAGAGACCATGGGGTGTAGACTTTTCCAGGCTAGGTCACACACATGTCTGGGGGGAATGTAGGCATGCTACAGGGTATTTCAGAGAACTGTTTCTTTACTGGAAGCTTTCTTGGAGATTTATGACCCTAGGAGGGTTGACTAGTTCAGATAATTGTTGAGGGTTCCAGAATGTTTGTCTAAACCTCTGCAAGGTCATACTTCAGTGCTCTTTAGAAAGAATGAAGCCCCCATGGCTGCATGAGCAGAGCAAGGAGGCAGGTTTTGTCGGTCTTCATTACCAGTCACTATGCCCTGCCTCAGACTGTGCCACCATCTTCTACCAAGTTTACAGGTGTAAGGCAGACCCGAGAATCTGGTATTTGATCTGAGACCTGACAGGTGGTTGGACTGAGAGAATGGCCCATGTGAATACAATTCCTAGCCAGCACAGAGGTGTTGAAGAACATGAGCAATCCAGTTGCTGCTGGGATGCAAAGCACACCATTTTCAGTGTGTGATGAAACACTGTTATTTTTCTCTCTACCACATGGCCTGCTCATTCACTACTGAATGGACTTTGGTTACAGATCTACCATGTTTTTTTTTTTTTAACTTTGAGACCATTCTTATATACTAATTGAGCCAGGTACTGGAAACTGAACTCCAGTCCCTGGTAAGAGTATTAAACACTGTTAACTGCTGAATCTGCTTCGTGTATTTTACTTATAGTTTTATGAAGTCAGTCTATCTTGACTTGGTATTTGCCAAATGCTGGGGTATTCTACAGAATTCCTTGTAGGATTATCAGTGTGTAGACGATTTAGAAAGGAAAAACACTTCAAACAGAGGAGTGCCACATTAAGACAACAAATTGAGAAAGTTAAGTCTTGCTGTTAAATGCAGAATGAAAAAGAGGTTGCAAGGAACAGAAGCCCACTGGGGTGCTGTAGTAAATATACGACCCTTGAAAGACTGTGAAAAGACCAAGGAAGTGTGAACTAGAGGCCCCAATATCTGAGTAAGTGCTGGGATGGCATGCGAGGAAAAGAAGGAAGAAGAAATTGAAGATTGTCCTCAAACAACTAGCTTGGATAACTGAGTGTACCATTCACAAAATGTGATTCCACCAAGAATAGACCGAGGACCCAAGGGTACTTTCACATTTGGCCACAGAGAGTCTGCACTCTTGACCTGTAATAAACACAATGATTCTCAGATCCCATGACAGGTAATCATTGTTTCTTCTAGCAAAACGCCCATGTCTCTGACTCTAAATGAGCCGTGCTGTGAAAGGTTTATGGATTGCTATAATTTGATGCCTGGAGACAACCTCCTGTTGGGTCCCCGAGGGAGAAAAGGCACTACAAGACCTAGAGAGAATGGATGGTTTCATTTGTATGGCTTAATTAGTCTGGAAACCACAAGTTGGCAATGTGGCATTCCCTAACAGCCAGGAGGAAATCTTGGCAGAGTCAGGCAAGCTGATTACTGTATCTTTCTAACATAAGCTTCTTTATTCACTTCTCTTATATAATTGGTGCCAGTGCTTCGACCATAGGTATTTTAGAATTGGAGTTTCTTGTCAAAGGGGAAAAACAGATCCTAAAAGCATGGGAAATTTACTAGTCCTGTCCAATCACACAGAATGACCACACTAGTGTTGTAAGGATCTTGCCTGAGCCAATAGTAAATACATAAGTAAGACTGATCACCCATCCATCAGACGATACAAAGGAAACACAAGCATTCCACTAGATTCTTGAAAATTGTTGTAGACCTTATTTTATTATTGTTATTTATCTTGATCCCTGCCCAGGTCTAATGTCTATAGTGCTTCATTAGCTTGCTTGGACTGTACATCTTATTTATCCATGAGAACAGTAGCACTAAACTCTCGATGTCCAGGACATTTCAGGGCCCAACTAACCTATGGGATTCTCTCATTTGTGCTTTTCTGTAGGGTAGCAATCATGTCTGATCAGATCTGAATCCTTGAGTCTAATTGAGAATAACTTGTTGACAGAGGTTTATGTCCTGCTCCAGGCCCGAATACGTTCAGTCCCAAAGGAACACACAGAGGCTTACATTAATTATAAACCGGTTGGCCTATTAGCTCAGGCTTTCTTATGAACTAACTCTTACATTTTGAATTAACCAATAATTCCTGTCTGTGTTAGCCACATGGCTTGGTACCTTTTTTTAGTGAGGGATTCTCATCTTGCATCTTTATGTTTCTGGGTGATGACTGCAGACTGAGCCTTTCCTCTTCCCAGAATTCTCCTATTCTGGTCACCCTGCCTATACCTCCTGCCTGGCTACTGGCCAATCAGCATTTTATTAAACCAATACAAGTGACCAGTCTTTACAGGGTGCAAGACCACTGTCCCACAGCAATAACTTACTGGGCTTTGTGTAGGCCTACCCCAGCCACTCTCCAATAACACTCTCGTGGAAACATATATGTATATATATGGATGTTCATTTTTATGCAGATGAACTTGTTTGCAAGCGTGTTTGTGTGTGTTTGTGTGTGGAGGCCAACATTAACCTCAGCAGCTGTCCTTTAGAAACCATCCATCCTATATTTTGATGTGGAAACATATATGTATATATATGGATGTTCATTTTTATGCAGATGAACTTGTTTGCAAGCGTGTTTGTGTGTGGAGGCCAACATTAACCTCAGCAGCTGTCCTTTAGAAACCATCCATTCTATATTTTGAGACAGGGATCTCATAGGTCTGAAGCTCATCACGCAGGCTTGGCTGGCTGGTCTGCAAGCCCCAGGGACCCACCTGTGTCAGTCTCCCCAGGGCTGAGATGAGTGCACAGCACCACAACTGGTTGCTTTGTCTTTTTCTCTTTAATGTGAATTCTGGGGATTGAACTCAGGTTTTCATGTTTGCCACACAACTACTTTACCAACTTACCTATCTCCCTAGCTCTTAATATTCTTTTTCAAGTAAATTGATTGATTGGTTGGTTGATTGATTTGCTAAGACGGTGTCTTTTCATCCCTTAGCCTTCCTGTCTTGATTTAGCCATTTGTAGGCAACTTCACTGAATTGTGATACTTCCTTAGCTTGATGTGTAAGACAGTGTGGAAGTCCTGGATGAAATGAGAAAATTAAAATTTGCATTCAGTCGTTAAGCCTGAAATTTCTACCAGGCACTCTCTGTTGTCAAGAAGAATCAATTCTCCTCTTCTTGCGAACAGACTCTGAAGAACACATCCCTAAGAGATAGGGTTTTATCCCGTGGTTCAGCCAGGGAGACACCCATTCCTTCCAGCCAGATAAAGTCAGACGTGTATTTCTAAGATGGACAAGGGGAACGCAAGCTTTTGACAGTGTTAAGTAGGGTCACCGACCTATCTCATCAGGCTATTACCCCAGTAATTGAACTTTTCTTCTCATTCAGTTCCTATTACTGGATACACCAGTAGCTTTATTTGTCTTTGTGACTATGTAACACATCTTGCTTGCCCAGAGGTGAAAATCCATCCATTCACCAATGGCAATGACCTTCTCTGTATCCATTCCTCTAATAACCACTTTGGGATGCTAGCAAAAGGATGGGAACTTAGTTAAACACTTCCCTGACTGTCATAACATTCAGTGTGTTTTCAAAAGTAGTTTTGAGAAATGAACCCACATTTCCATCAAAAATTCGTTCTCTACATCAAGGCTACAACTTGCAAACACAAAAATATTAAAATTCATATGGCAACAATGTATTTTAAATTTTATTTCACAGAGCACCAGTTCTATGGGAGGTTAATAGGTATTAATAACCAAAAGGACTATATCTTCAAATACATCTGGCTTGCCTTGGAACAGAAGTCAAACCATTTTGACTCTTGCAGGAAGTCAGAGCTTTTGGCATGTAAATGCGCAGGGCATAGTAACAAAATGAGGTGTCCCCACTGCCAGCTCAAGCAGCATCTCATTCTTAGGATGCTGTAAGTGCAGGGTTGGCACACGCATAAAGCTGAGGGTGATTGTTCTCTTCAGTTTCTCACCCTGATTATCTATTTGCTTTACTCTGGCCAGGTCCTACTAAGGCATGCTGTGAATAATCTTTTAGTTTGGGGCATAATAATACATGATCTTTCCCCATATTATTTAGCTTGTATATGTATATTTGCATTTAGATGAAACTGGCTGTCCAATTGTCTTGTGAAAAGAATTTTAAGGAATGAATTAACTTTTTGCTTCTTTAATTAATACTATTGAGTGTCTGCTATTTAAAAAAGCAATGACATAGTATTGGCATGTGAAAGTGGGACTACCTCTTTCTTTCCACTAGCTCAAATAAACCAAGCATACAATCAAGTAAGTGCCATGCTAGAATGTGCGTTTAACAGAGAGTATTGTGAAATTGGAATAGACACCATCTGGTTCATCCAGGAGTTTGAGGAAAGATAGGGAGGTGTTCATAATAGAGCTGCATTGTTTTCTCTTCAGAATCGTGGCTGTACCTTAATCTGCTGCTATTTCAGCCAGCAATTGCGGCTTCACAGTTACAGGCCTGCTTCTTTGGCAGCAACCCAGCCACTCACGCTGCAGCCTGGCAGGAATTCTCTTCCCCCAGGCATCTGCTCTGTGGCTGTCACTAAAGGTAGCTTTAACGAAATCTCTATTGTTCTATTTATAAATAAGACTTTAGATTCAAAGGCTCAGGTGAAAACCCGCTAGCTCAGAGAGGTGGAGTAGCAACTAGCTAATCTTCTGTCATTGCTGGCATCCCCCCCAGAAGTCTGTTCTTCTGCTTCGCCGAAATAAAACAAAACAAAACAAAAAACCACTGTACCACTCAAAATCCCTCCTTACTACTTCCGATGTGTCTTTCTATCTCTTCCATATGCCCTCTGAAGCTCCCCAATTACTCTGTCAACTAGTTGCTAACTCAGCCTCCTGACCCAAGGTTAATTTTATTTAATTAGTGCAAATGCTAACTCGGGCTTCACAGTGTGATGGAATATCCACCAACCAAGCTGATTAAGAAAGCTCAATTTGGGATAAAGGTTTCAATGAGGCCTGAACTATGAAAGGATGATAAACCTTCCAGGCACAAGAAATAGCAAGTATGTGCTTTGTGCAATAATGTGTGAAGACATCAAGTATCAAACACCCGAGGACATACACAGTGTTGTTCTTGACCCCCTAGACAGCCAGCAGAGAAAAATACAAGTGTCCCTGAGACCAAGTATCATTCAACAGACCATACTTAAGGTTCATCATATAGGGGAATGGAGGACATGAATCATATAAAGTTAGTACATGTATATCAATGCCCTTCACAGATCAATATGCACCCATTGGATATACAGGACATACACAATAAGAAATCACTAGAACTGGGGCGATGACTAAGATAATCCCCATGGCTCATAGACTCTTATTCTCGGAGCTACAACTAGACAGACATTTTTCACACCACTTTTGTGTCTCAGCTCGTGTTGTTCCTACTACTTGGAGTGTTTTCCTCTCCACTCTTTTTAGCTATTGCTCCTCAAGTCCCAGATATCTGCTCATATGCTCCTTCCTCAGGTACTCAAGCTAGTTCTAGCTTGTTATAAAATTTATTTTCTCTCTAAAGTTTTCCTTCAGTGTATATTTGGGATTATAGATTTCCAGGACTGCTTGATGAATTCCTATCTCCTTTGAAAATACTGTTAGTTCCAAGAGGCAACAACCACTCCCATTTCACCGACCATTTTATGTGTAACAGTTAATACAGAACTTTATGTATCCTAGGTGCTTAATAATTTAAACTTTTTCATTTTAAAATATGGTCTCACTTAGCCCAGACTGGCCTTTAGCTCACTATATAGTGAAAAGTGACTTGTAACTCTTTTTCTTCTTGCCTCTGCTCCGGATTAATAATAGATATTTGTTGAATAGTAGAGCTGTTAAGCTATTCACAAACATTTATACTCTCCAGTGTAGCATAGGCAGTTTTTGTGAAGCAGACCTCAAATTCAAGCATAGAGCAGTTGGTTACACCTGTAACAGTCATGCCACTGTTGCAACAATAGGCATATTTTGCCTAGCATGTTGGTATTCTGGTTCATAACAGTCATATCTGGGTAAAACCAATGATTTGTTGACTATCTCAGCAGCCTGCATGGCAACCACCGAGCCCTATGAAAACCAGCCAGCAAAGCAGAGGCTTTCAGTTGAGTACCAGCTTAATTTCTTCATATCTTGTACCCAAAGTGTGAGGGATATTCAACATTAAGGTCTTATCAACTAGTTCTTGTGGACAACCAAGAAAAGGCAAGAGCCTGCATTGTTTGGAGGTCCCCTAGGGTCTCCCTCATCAACAACTCCTTTGGTGGTATCCCTCACCTAGTACTAGATTTCTGTTTTGGTTTGGTTTTTTCTTGTAACCCATGACTTTTAAGACTGGCATTGTCTAGTCTTGCAGGGGTCTGCCTTCAAACTCTCTTTTCTGTTTTTAAATTGGGTTACCAAACAGTAGATTTCCAAGAGGCTTATTTAAACCCCATTCATAGTAATCCTCCTGCCCCATGTCTTCATACATGTGCCCCATTTCTCTCCCTATTTGAGTTTTCACGGGTATTTTTTTGAAGATTATGAAGACTAGCCATGGGCCAGAGACCAGAGACCAGAGGCCAGGGGCCAGGGGCCAGGGACTAGGTTTGTCACTGATGATAAATGATGAACAAACTATGGTTTAACCCATAATGAGACCTCAAATCTATAGGAAAGAGAGATAACTAACCAAGCAATTATAAAACAGCATGATCAATTTTATCATAGTCTATCAAGTACTCTAAGAATATTTTCAGGGTCAGTGAGGCAGACACTTTCAATATGTCTTACCCATGTCACATGATTGCTTTAGAACTTAGCAGCATGCTTGTCCATACATTCTTTCTGTCTTAACACTTAGTACAAATATAAATATCTCCATTGGAGCACTATCCTAAGGCTTCCAAGACAGCTTCACTGCATGTGTTAAACTAAAAAGCTTGGAACAGCCCTTTACCAGTGACTAAAACACAGTGGGGCTTAAGTATCCAATCCTGAATTAGAACTGGCATTTTATACCTGTAATCCTAGCACTTGAATAGCTGAAGCAGAAGAGTGGTAAGTTTGTGGGCTAAAGAGTTAGACCACGTTTCATTTCCCTTCCCCCAAAAGTTCAATTCCAAGGTGCGAATTCACCGTGGGGGTCTACCTGAAAGGTGAACACAAAATTCCTTTCTTAAGGTTTGCTTGTCTCCTCTCCTGCTCTCTCCATTCCCAAGTAAGTTTCCAGAAATACCTTCGAATGTATCTTGTGTTGTCTTCTGGAGGATCCTGCACAATACAGGTCTCCAAATCCAGTAGTCAGGAAAGACTTCTCAGAAGATACACTTGGGCAGATGAGTGCCACTCGGGTGCCTTGAGAGTGGTGGAAATAAGAGTGTTTCAGGATTGTGGGCTAGCTCTTTGGCATCCTTTGGTGGAGACCACAGCTGGGTATAAGTGACTGCCAGCATCCGTCTTCTCTTTCCATTTTAGCAACTTTTACAATGAGCCCAAATTTCTCTTAGGCTATATCTTAGAGCTATAAAATTCATATTGTTTCATGATTAGCCTTTATAAAAGATTAAGGAAAATCAAGCTACATTTATTTCTCATTTATTGACAGATTCATTGTCTGTATCAGTGTGAATGATAAGTCAGCAAGAAGGGGAATGGGACAGCCAATATGCTCAGTGAGATAAATTACCCTTGATAGGCTTGATAGGGAAGACCCATACTGATACATCAATGCTGATGTGGTTGTATTGTCAAATTAATAGTTGAATGTTAAGGGTCATTACATTTAGCACTGTTTGCCATACCATTATATATAATAATGCTCAAGAATAATGTGTAATTAACTGTGGCTGACTGACAAGGCAAAATACGGAGTAACCAATCATATTGATTAAATACACATCACTGAGTACATGTGGGAAGCCAAGGGTGACTTGAGATGTTTCAGGACTTTCTGCCTAGACTGTGGTTTTGTAAGGCCATCAGCCATAGAGACTCTATTTATAGGTCTAAGCTGGTTGCAGCATCTTGGTATCCAGTCTACCTTGCTGTTTATCTTGATCTTTTACTTATATTCTCTGTAGGGGTGACAAAGAAGAGATCCCCAGCTCCTCTTTGTCTAGAATGGCTTTCTCTGTGTGTTTTCATGATTCATGAGATTTTCCTTCAGCCACCAGCAATTACTTTCCCTTAATCTCCTTTCTGTGGTTTGCTTTGAACATTAGCAGTTTATAACCCTCTCTCATCGTTCCCAAGTCCTCTATGGGTCTAAAGCTTCTCTTGTAGGTAATAAGGAATGATGAAAGCTTATTAATGACTTTCACCATGAGCAAGGGTGGACGAGACCAATCCAGACCTTTCCTTTCACGAACTGTTTTATGAAATTTACAATTGCCTGGAAGGACCATCTGCTCTGCCCAGGGTAGCTACTTAAATCTTCAGAATCATTCAGGTGCTATGTGGTCACAAGGAGGGCTGAGACAATGCTGTAATTCATTTGTGAGAGAAAAATCATTTTCTTATTAGTATGCGATCCTTCTGTGAGGCTATATCCAATAGTCTCACATACTGGCCCCTTTGATTAGGGGTGTGTGTGTTTGTGTGTTTCCTATGAAGTAAGGAAGAATTATTTAACTTATCCCTCATGAAAGAGAAGGCAAGTCCTCAGAGCTTTGAGAGACGCTGTACCTCCCTCCCCCCTCCTCTCTCTCACCCTCTCTCTCTCTCTCTCTCTCTCTCTCTCTCTCTCTCTCTCTCCATCTCTGAACTAGGTTTATTTACAATATAAAATGCCTTGTAGAATTATTGTTCCTCTCTCCTTCCATAAACTTTCTCCTATGCATTCCTTATCTTTTCCTCTGCAAATGCTACCTATGAAGTCTACCCTTTCCTCAATGATAAATCAACTGTCCATGTCCTCCTCAATTCAGGGTCCTACTCAGGCATTATCTACTGATCGGAGTTGTAATAAAATATAAAAGCAGCTTTCTCATGCTGGTCTCAAGTCCAATGAATTGGGATGCATGCCTGCCACACACACACATCACTTTATATACTGGTGTGGAACTGTAAGGATGGAGAATAGCCTCCCTTGTAAATTAGGTCATTTTTAGCTTTGTACTACTCGGGTTGATTTTTGTCTTTGTTCTCTCTGGTGGTTTAATGGTTTGGGTTTCCATGTCTAGCCTGTCATAGCTGAACCATAGAGTACCAGCAGAGTCTACAGATGGGTCAGTTACCTGAAGAGCTGGGTTACTATGAAAACAAAGCACACCTGAGGCTGCTAATTAGCAGGTCTAGGTCCCAGAGTTCAGCACCTTTCCCTCATTCTGAGAGCCTTCCTCCTGCTGGCAAGTTAGTCACCTTGGGTGTCCTTTTATTTAAGATGGTGGCTTTCCTTTTATATGCCTTGCCAAGACTGTCAAGAACTCATAATCAGACAGCAGGAAACTACTTTCTTCACAGAATTGCCCTGCTGGTTCTCTTCCTCTCGCTTCCTTTCTTTTCTTAACAAAGTCATGCATGTTCTATCGCAAGTTCTTCTAGTTTCATATATTGCTAAAGCCAGATGATTAGGAAGCAAATACCCAAGGACTCTTCATGATGAAGACCCCTGTGTTGACCAAGGTTTCTGTCCCGCCTTGTCCTGCAGTTGTTCAGTCCCAAAGAAATGCATAGAGGCCTACATTAATTATAAACTGCTTGACCTAGAAGTTCAGGCTTCTTATTAGTTAATTCTTACGTCTTCCATTAAGCCATTATGTTAGCCATGTGGCTTGGTACCTTTTTCAGTGAGGTAGTCACATGTTGCTTGCTCTATGTCTGGCTTCCTTTCTGTCTGGATGATGACTGTAGACTGAAACTTTTCTCTTCCCAGAATTCTCATTGCCCTGCCTCTACTTCCTGCCTGGCTACTAGCGAATCAGCGTTTATTTAAAATACAAGTGACAGGGAACAGACCAATGTCCCACAGCACCCCTGCATCTCACATCTCAACTGCCTCTGTGTAAGTTTCTAAAACAACATAGAGAAATCTTCCTGACTTCTATTTCTGTCTTTAGCTAGAGGCATAGCTTTTAAGAAATATTTTAATATAAGGTCCCTATAAGTAGATCAAGCTGGACTTGAACTCGTGATTCTCCTACCCAAACTTCCCAAGTGCTTGATTATAGTCAGGTACCATCTTACCTAATGAGAAGTTTTGGTTTTAGGGTGTTCTCTGGGTCTGGATGAGATGGCTTGCTTCTATAATCACAGCCCCTGAGGACATGAGATAGGATAATTGTAAGTTTGAGTTCCAGACTAGCTTGGACTACAGAAGAGAGGGCTGGGGGAAGAGCACTCTGTATCTTTGCTCTATGGAAAGGAGCCTTGCATGAACCTTGAATAGTGTTGCAGATATTTGCAAAGTCACCTACATGGGCTGGGATATGCTCTGTAAACTAAGTATTGCTTTGATTGCTTTGGTATGTAACTCACAGAGGAATTTGTAAGTAACCCTAGGTAACCACTTTCAGAGAATGCATTGTAATTTGAAATGTAATCTAGTTCAGCCAAAAGATTTGAGAACACAATCATTCTAAGCAGACTACCACTCTCCTCTGGGTCTCTCTTGTAATGCACAAATCATTTACTTGGCAGGTTCTTCATAACCCCACAAATTGAGGTCCTGAGTCAGCATTCCACAAAATGTGAAAGTCCAAACTTCATCACAACCAAAGGCACTAAGACACACTAAGATTTATGTTTAACTAGAAATCTAACTAACAGCTATTCCACTGTGGGGTATATAACTAAAGAAAACCGATTTCACATGGTAAAAAGACATCTGCATTCATATGTCTAGTGCAGCACTACCTACAGTTGCCAAGATATGGAACAACCTAGGTGTCCATCAAAGAATGGATGATAAAGAAAATACATTATATGCTGCTATGGTTTAGATCCTAAGTGTGTCCCCCTGCCAAAGATGTGTGTTGAAGTGTGGTACTCAGATTATGGTGATATTGGGAGGCAGTCAGTGGGGCCAGGTTAAAGGAAGGATGTCATTGAGGACATGCTCTTAAAGATGATAGCAGGAGCTCAGCTCTTTCCTCTCTTTATCTTTCCTTTCTTTGCTTCCTGATCAATGTGTAGTAAGTCTTCATCTCCCAACCCCAATGCCCCATATGCTTCTGCTGTACTGTACTACCCTCCTACAGACTTAAAGGCCAAATGGCCATGGGCTGAATCCATGAGCCAAAATAACCATTTCCTACTTTTAAGCTTATTTCCTGAGGTATTTTACCAGAACATCATCAAAGATGCTTGATGCTAAGTGAATTCTAGAACAAAATTTTGCTTATTTTCAATTTATAAATAATAATATTCCAGGTGTTCTTTTTGTTTACAGTTAGTGTACTCAGAATGTTCTTTTTCCTTGATGCAACCATACTGTAAATAGAATTTAGATCTCCTGTTTATCATATAAGCTCAGGTCACCTGAAATATACTCAAAGTTCTTGGTACTGTTGTAGTAGGGAACGGGGCTCCTTGTTTGTCCTGGCCACCCTGCTAGCTTACACCCAAATAATCACACAGAAATTGTATTAATTAAATTGCTGCCTGGCCCATTATCTCTAGCCTCTTATTGCCTAACTCTCACATCTGATTAACCCATTTCTATTAAATCCGTGTATTACCACATGACTGTGGCTTATTGGCAAGATTCTAACCTATGTCCATCTCAGGCCAGAGATTCACAGCATCTACCACTCTGCCCTTCTTCCCAGAATTCTGTTCTGTCTTCCCCGCCTACCTGAGATCCGCCCTATCAACTGGGAAAGGCAGTTTCTTTAATATCCAATGAAAGCAACACAAATACAGAAGGACCTCCTACACCATATTATAATAAATATCCACAGAAAGCTAACACTAGGGCAATACTTCTAGTTAAACAAAATGTAACCATGAAATTAATTTTTCATCCAGCAGATGGTCCTTAGATGGAACTATTAAACTTTGAAAGATTTTATTGTTGATTCAGTGGGCCATGCTCTCCTGCTGTCGTCTATCTACTCTGACTCCTACAGTCTTTCCTCCTCCTCTTCTCACATGGGCTCACAGAGACAGAAAGGGCAAACACAGAGGCATTGGTCTGCAATAGGTCCTCTGCATATATGTAACATATATTAGCTTGGTGTTTTGTGAGACTCCTAACAATGGAAGCAGGTGTTTCTCTGGCTCTTTTTGCCTGCTCTTGAGACTCGTTTCCTAATATTGAGTTGCCTTGTCCAGCCTTGAGAGAAGGGGTTTGCTATGTCTTATTGTGTCTTATTTTGTCTTGTTTGGCTGTCATCTCTTGGAGGACTGCTCTTTCTGAAGAGGAAATGGAGGGGGATTAGATCTTGGAGAAAGGGGGAAGTGGGGGGAGCTGGGAGGGGGCAGTGGGGGAAACTATGGTTGGGATGTATTGTATGAGGAAAGAATCTATTTTCAATAAATTTTCTTCTTTTTTATAGTTTTAATTGAGCTATACATTTTTCTCCACTCATTTCCAATTTTAAAAAGAAAGATTTTGTTTTTTTTAACACATCAGGAACTTCATTAAAAATCCCTTCACCAAAGAATAGTGAAATAATATAGGATGGATTATAAAAAATGAAGTGGTATTTAATGGAGCTCTTGAAATCTTTACTAAGGTATTTTGAAGGAAGAATTTATTTTCATTGGTTGTAGTTTCTACATGAAAGCAGTTTGATTTTAATTAGCATCTAGGGCTCTGCTAGGGTATTGACTTTGTATCCTTTGCTGGACAGTTGGCATTTCCAAACACATGTTACTCACAGCTCCTGTTCAAGAGCTTCCCTATCTGAAAGTTACCACTGGTGTCTTATATTCATGATTCCACCTCATTTTCTGATTCTCTCTGTTAGTCAATATTCTGTCATTGTGACAAAAACACCTGAGGTTGTCAACTCAGTGAGAGAAAATATTGCTGTTAACTTGCAGTTCTGGCAGCTGCAGTACATGGTCAGTAGGCCCATGGCTTTCGGGTCCAAGTCAAAGGTCCAAGTCTCACCATGGTGAGAGCAGATGACCAAGGAGACCTGCTCATCTCAAGGGGGCTAGGAAATGAAAAAAAAAGGAAGAAGAAAGTCCAGGGTCTTGTGTTTGAATGAAAATGTTTCCCATAGGCTCACATATTTGAATGCTTGGTTCCTGGTTGGTGACAGTTTGGGGAGGTTGTGGAACTTTTAGAAAGTGGAATCTTGTTAGAGGAAGTACATCACTGGGGAGCAGCTTTATTAGTATATAGCCTTGCCCTGGTTTCAGTTTGCCCTCCGTTTCATGTGTGAGGATAAATATGTGACCTCTCAGCTTCCTGCTCCAACAGCTGTGCCCATCTTCTGTCATGTCCCCCACCATTACAGACTCTCCCTCTGGAACTATAAGTCAAAATGAGTCACTTTCCGTCATGGTGCTTTATCAAAGCAACAAAACAATAACACAAAATAATACACATCCTAATATCTACTTCCAGGGCACAACCCATCACATAACTTTCTTATTAGCCCAACCTCCTGAAAGTTACACCATGTTCTACTAGTGACCCATGGTAGAGACCAAACATGGGGCTTCAATGCATGGGTCTCGGAACACACTTGAGTCCCAATGCACAGGAGCCCATGTTCAGACTTCTGGTGAAAACTTCTGGAATTATTCTCAGCCCTCATCCCTGGGTCTCTAGTTACCAGTGGAAAATTAAGACTATCCTTACTGTTTCAGCAAAGCAATTTAGTTCCTTGCCTCTTCCATTCTGATCTGCGCTGATACATTCTTTTTTCACAGAAAGTATTATTAATATTTTCTAAGCAAAAGGATTATCTAACAAATCCTCCATGCTTAAGGAGAGAGAAGCTGAGAAATTAGTTTTTTTTTTCACAATGCCTCAAACAGAAAAATTAAAGTCTTAGCAAAATAAGTCTTTTACATTTCCACCCACATCACTTTTTATTGTTTAAAAATTATTTTTAAAATACCATAAGCATGGATTGTAAGGGGTAAATTTGGAAATGCTGATGGCAAAAAGATCCTGGAAGGTATTGGAAGACCTATTAGCTGATACTCATTTTTACTCAAATGAGGTAATTAACATAATTAATAGATCATGAGGATGGAGAAATACAAGGGAGGCCAGGAGACCACCTGGGTGGCTATTGTAGTAACAGGTTAAGAAGAAGTATAGAAAAGAAGAGAAGGAGTGGAGCCAAGCAATGTGTAGCAGACAGCATGGAGAGAACTGGTGTGTGACATGGGAGGGTAAAGAAAAATACTGGGAATGGAGGCCATTTTCAGTTTGTAGTAACTACATGGATGTAGGTGCAATTTATCTTAACAAAAAATTAAATGTGTAAGCCTGTATCTGGGGGTAGGACATATTCCTTTGTTCCTAATTATCTAGTGATGCAGCCAATCAGAGAGCTTGTTGACTTAATCTAGTCACTATAGAAAGTATTGCTAGGACACCCAGAATCTAACCATAACAGTTGTAGATGGATCTCTCTTGTTAGATGTGAACAGCCACAACTGGGTGATGAATGTGTGCTATTTAACAGTGTGGCTTATTTATTGGTCATTGCTATCCATCCATTTCTCTTGAAGGTGCCATTAAAGCTTTCACTTTTTGACCTTTTCATCTGCTTTTGTTGGCATTTACTTTTATCATCCACAAAATAGAAAAAATAAGAATAATGCCATTCACTCAAAATCACTAACAGGCCACTGTTCTGAAAGCTATGACTCCATGAACTCAGATATGTTCTCTGGCTGTAAACCAGAGATTATCTGTGATGGTCTTAAAATATTTTTTATCATAATTAGGGAGAAAAGGCATCTGAATTGGAGGCCAGACAACTACCTTCAAGACTCAGGCTGACATTCACTAGAAAGCCCTTCCAGCTGGTCACAACTTTCTCCTCTGGGTCTCACTGGCTTCTGAAAACACTGCTAGGTTAGCACAGTGACTGATGTTGTCGCTAACAAAGACAAGGAAAGCACTACAGAAACTGATGGGATATTACATCAACCTTTTATTACAGACCAAACAGCTTTGATATACTCCTTCTCATAAAGTTCACTCTGCCTGTAGCTGCTGTGATAAAAATCTTAGGGGAAAACAATCATCTTTTTGTCTTACAGTGCATAGTGTGGGATTGGGACTCCAATGGCAAGCATGACTTTATCGGAGAATTCACCTCCACCTTCAAGGAGATGAGAGGAGCCATGGAAGGGAAACAGGTAGGCGGTTATCCCAGACACTCTCTAGAATGCACCTTTAGCTAAAAATGGAAATGCTAGCCAGATGGTGATGGCACACACCTTTATCCCCGAACTTGGGAGGCAAAGATAGGCTGGTCTCTGTGAGTTCGAGGCCAGCCTGGTCTACAAAAGCTAGTTCTGTAGGCTCCAAAGTTACAGAGAAACCCTGTCTCAAAAAAACAACCAAAAAAATGGAAATTCTAAAGGCAAATCTTCCATGATTGAGTCTGATGGAAATGGAGGATTGTGGGATATGATTCTAGAACAATCCTAATGAAAACCATTCTGTGACCTTGTCAAGACATCACCCTGAAATAGAAGTCTCTCTATTTCAATTCATTGAGTGGTTCAATGAATAAATGCCTAATTTCCTTTAGCTATGCAATCTTCGAAAAGTAGCATTACTTTCCCAAGGGCCACAATTAAAGTCAACACTAAATGATAAGCCATCACTCCCTGGATAATAAGGAACACAGCTTAGAGAAACTGCTGCTGCAGTGAACGTACAGAGTCAGGCCCTCTCGAGCTAATAAGTCAATGCCAGCTTACCAACACCACCTGCTGCAGCTCCAAAGTGTCTCATAAAGCTGCATCCTGCTCTCCTCTATAAACAGAAATAGTCAAATCAATAAGGAGGGGAAACATTTCATCCTTCGGTTCCCAAGAGGCCATTGAAAGTAGAATTCTAACATTCATCATGACTGAAGACCACCAAGCCTACACGCTTCCAGATAAACAGAGATAAATCTATAACTCCCACTGAGGCCACGAAATGCAAGGCGCTGCACTTTTCTCTATCCCGGAGATACCAGGAGAATTTGGTTCCACCTCAAGGCTCTGCACCTCTGCTGACACATTTATATGGCAGGGGCAATTCTTTTCTTTGGTGATTTTAAATCGTCTGTGCCGGGCTATAGGTGGGCAGTGACCAGCCATGCCAACATTGTCTCTTCTCTCCTGAAGCTAACAGACCGATAGGAGCCAAAGTAGAGTCTAAATATGAACCAAATAAACAAAAACCTAAAAAAAAAATTTACAATTTGTGAAGGGTGTTATTTAGAAAAGAAAGACAGGACTGAGAAGCTGGCTCCTGCAGTAAAGGTACTTGCTACCAAGCCTATGAGCTTGATCCCCGAGGATCCAAAAAGTGGAAGGAGAGAACCAACTCCTGTAAGTCATCCTCTGACATCTACATATGTGCATGGATCGTTCCCATGTGCATATATATACATACACAGAAACACACACACATGCCTATCAATATATATATAGATCTATGTGATTATTTTAAAAATTAGAAAAAAAAACAGTTTAGTTACAAAATGAGTTACAAGGTAAAAGGTAACATTTAGTTTCAGGGCCGGGCAGTGGTGGCGCACGCCTTTAATCCCAGCACTCGGGAGGCAGAGGCAGGTGGATCTCTGTGAGTTCGAGACCAGCCTGGTCTACAAGAGCTAGTTCCAGGACAGGCTCCAAAACCACAGAGAAACCCTGTCTCGAAAAACCAAAAAAAAAAAAATTTAGTTTCAGATCCTTTAAAGATAAGAAGCCCATCTGGCAATGAGTAAGGGAAAAGAGAGAAGAATGATTTGAGGTACTGAGGTGGGAAAGAGCTTGGTGTGCTTGAGAACATGGAAAGTGACCAGTATAACAGGTATAGAGAGGATGAGGTGACCTTACATGGAAAGTGGTCAAGATAGCGGGGGCCAGGATGAGCTGGCTCTAAGCGCATCACCTGAATGCTAAAAGGACATATTCAAACTGTGATCTGTAGTACAGTGGCCACCAATCACGTGACTATGTTATTGGATCCACTTGTCAGTAATATTAGCACCCCCTCCAAGTGCTTAGTAGCCTCATGCAACTGGTGGCTGTTATATTGGATGGTGAGGACATGGGGTATCTCCATCAATTCAGAAAGTTTCATTGAGTGATGCTGGAAAAGGTCAAATTAGTTTGAATTTGCTAAAGTATTGTATTTGCAGTCATGGGGCAATAGCTCAGCCTAACCCTAAGTTGGTAGAATGATTGCTGTATAAGCATCAAGGCCTGAGTTTGATCACCAGAGCCCATGTTAGAAAGTCAGGCATGGTGGCATGCTCTGCACTAGGGAGGTGAAGACAGGAAGGTAGCTGAGGCTTATCAGCTGGCCAGCCTAGCCTGGCCAATAAATGATCATATCTCAAAAGAAAAGGTGGATAACTCCTGAAGATCAACACCTGAGATGGGTCTCTGGCCTGTACATATGTGTGCACCCATACACATACACACACACACACACACACACACACACACACACACGGGGGGGGCTGTCTAGTGTGTAAGCATTTACAGAAAAGAGGAAGTACTTTGTTAGGCACCCACTACCATAGTAGGGCAAGATACAAGATGTGATAATGACCTGGACTGCATGACACTGGACAGAGACGAAAGTAATAAGATTTAAGAACTATAAGATTTGTTGAGAGATGGGGAATGGGAGGGAAGGAAAGGACGATGCAATGATCCTGAGAAGGGAAGTTTTGTGGAAGAGGCCCAGTTGGTTACGAAAGTCAGAGAATCAGGTTTTAGAGGAACTACCATAGAGGATTGTTATCTGAAAAGGTGTTTTAGGTTCCATCAAAGAGAAATGGTTAAAACTGAATGAAGGTGTTGAGTAAATAGGGAGAGCTGACAGACAGGAGAGCGGAAGCCTTGAACCTGAGAACCCAGTGTCAACAACAGAGGGAAAAAGAGGAGCCCCATTGTTCAGCCTCCCTTTCCTTGCCTGGGTCAGCATGCTGACAGAACAGGGTAGTTTCTTAACTAATCTTCATTAATTCTTGAGTATCTCATAAGCATCTTTAGTTTGAGGAGATCAAGGGAAAGTTTTGCAGCACCAAATAAGAGGGCAACCCCAGGACCCTGCTGGAGAGGGTCATTAGAGTGATAATACGGATGTGTGAGTCTCGGAGTCACCAGGGAAGTGGTTCAGAGTCACGCCCGCGGCCTCCTGGGTGGTAAGGCACTACTGTTATCTGCTGTTAATTGCCCACTAACTTCCTACCTGAAAACAGTCATTATTACTTCACGTTTTCTTGGTTGGCAATTTTGTCTGGTTCACCCAGGGATATGGGATTCCCCTCTGTATGCTGTGAACAGCATTGGTTAATAAAGAAACTGTCTTAGGCCTGTGATAGGGTAGAGTAGAGCTAGGTGGGAAAAACTAAGCTGAATGCTGGGAGAAAGGAGGTGGAATCAGGGAGAAGCCATGTAGCCCCACCAGAGACAAACACCAGAACTTTACCTGGTAAGCCACAGCCATGCGGCAAAACACAGGTTAATAGAAATGTGTTAAATAAAGCTAGAGCTAATGGGCCAAGCAGTGATTTAATTAATACAGTTTCTATGTGGTTATTTTGGAGCTGAACAGCCAGGAACAAACAAGCTCCCTCTTCCTACTACAACCTAGGATAGTGCCTCCTATGATGCCATGAAACTTGCATGCTTTTGTGTATAAGCAGCAGAGATGGCTGGTGAAGCTCTCCATGTGATGTCTGGTTTTTGTTGTTATGTTGGTGGTGGTGGTCACAGCAGTGGTGGCACTAGAGGCAGAGGTGGTGGTGGAGGTTTTATCCTGCAATGTATAAATTTTTTTACAAAGTGGCAGAACAAAACTTGCAAGCAATAAAAGGCAGTTTCAGAACAATGGTGTTTTTCTAGCATCTATTCTCACAACATTTTTAGTGTCCCATTGGCCAAAACAAGTCATATAACCAGTGCATGGGCACTGAGGTCACTAGGAGGCCAATGAAGTGTCAGTGTAGCCTGCTATGTCTTCCTTCAAAGCTCCTTCTTTTTGATTGTCAAGAATAAACTTTTGTATCCCAAGTGGATGGACTCAGGGTCCATCTCCTTCAGGACCATGAACAGAAACGTCCAGGGAATGTTGAGTGCTTGACTCTCAATTACTTCTGCCTCATGAAATCTTCTGTAGTCTGGAAGAGCTGAAAATTGTTCTAGACAGTTACCAGTTAATTCCTCAGTTCTCGGTCCTTCCCAAAGCTTTGATTCTGTCCTTCATGAAGTGTCCTCCGGGGTCAGAGCCTAGGGAAAGGCTCAGAACTGAGGGACCATGAACTCAGCTGAAAAGAAGAGAAATCCAAGGTACAGAAGTGTCAAACAACCCAGGATAGGACACATAGCTGGAAAATGAAGGCATGGATATGCACCAGGTGCCTTGGTCTCTGTCAATTGCTCTCCCTTGCCATTTTCGCCAATGCCAGAGTTACCACCTCGAGGCCACGTTCCAGCTATCCAGTTCCCCCACATGCTTGTCCCCAGAAGCTTGACCTCATTCAAAGACTTGACTTCTTTACATGTAAGGAACTCACTTACATGTGACCCTTTATGCTGTAGGTACAGTGGGAATGCATCAACCCCAAGTACAAGGCCAAGAAGAAGAATTACAAGAACTCAGGCATGGTGATTCTGAATCAGTGTAAGGTATGTATGTGTAATTCCATCCCTGCCAGGAGCACAATGCTAGAGTAGTCTTGGGGAAGAAGTTCAAGTCGTATGATCAAATGGGAAGAAGTTTTACAAGAGAATGACCTTCTCTAAGACAAAATTCATAAAATCAATGTAGCACCAGACAAAGGAAATGAAATAAGATTATGAATGGCCTAGAAGCTGTGACAGCCCAGTACTACCTTCCCCTTCCCAGAGACAGTCCTGGCCCAAAAGAACAGCAAAGTGGAGGTAATAGCTCAGGCCCTTCTGTGCACAGGGCAGTGCTCAAGAAAGATACTCAAATGGTGTGGGGAAGAGTGACTAAGTATGAGGCATTCCTTGTTCTAAAATAGTAAGGAGTGTTGAAAACATGGTTTAGGTCTCAGCCCAAAGGTAGTTGTCAATTAAAGCAATAGATAAGCCCAAATAAAGGGGAGCAGAGGGTAGGAATCTGCAGAAGTCCTGGGCCCATCCGTATGGACATTGAAGAACCCTCCACAGATATCTTTTTATTCCCTTCTTTACCTGGAAGATGTCTTAGTTAGGGTTTCTATTGCTATGAAGAGACACCATGAGCACAGCAACTCTTACAAAGAAAAACATGTAATTGGGGGTCTGGCTTACACTTCAGAGGTTTAGTCCATTATCTTCATGGTGGCAGGGAGAACATGGTAGCATGCAGGCAGACATGGTGCTAGAGATGAAGCTGAGAGTTCTACATCTTGATCTGCAGACAACAGGAAGTGAACTATGTTCTACATTGGGCAGAGTTTGAGCATAAGTCCTCAAAATCTGCCTCCACAGTAACATACTCCTTGTTGTCATGCAACAAGGTCACACCTCCTAACGGTGTCACTCCCTGTAGGCTAAGCATTCAGAACATGAGTCTACCGGGGTGGGGGGGGGGCGTACCTATTCACACCACCACAGCAGCCCATACCTTCAGTCTGAAGGGAAAGAGATCATGCTGTTACTAACCCAGGCCTCTCCCACGTAGATTCACAAGATGCATTCCTTCTTGGACTACATCATGGGTGGCTGCCAAATCCAGTTTACAGTAAGTTGTTTTTATGTTTGTTCTTATTTGGGGAATAACGGGTGGGAATGGTGTTGGGTTTGAGGACATGCAGAGACACGAGTTTTTCAAACTCTTAAGCATGTTTTTTTCCATTTTTTTATTTTATTGAGAAAAGGAAAAAAAAGTTTCAGCCTCCTCCCAGCCTCCCACTTCCCTCCCCCTCCCTCCCACCCTTTCCCCCTCCCCCACTCCTCTCCCCCTCCCTCTCCAGTCCAAAGAGCAGTCAGGGTTCCCTGCCCTGTGGAAAGTCCAAGGTCCTCCCCCCTCCGTCCATGTCTAGGAAGGTGAACATCCAAACTGGCTAGGCTCCCACAGAGCCAGAACATGAAGTAGGGTCACAACCCAGTGCCATTGTCCTTGGCTTCTCATCAGCCCTCATTGCTTGCCATGTTCAGAGAGTCCGGTTTTATCCCATGCGTTTTCAGCTGGCCTTGGTGAGCTCCCAATAGATCAGCCCCACTGTCTCAGTGGGTGGGTGCGCCCCTCGTGGTCCTGACTTCCTTGCTCATCTTCTCCCTCCTTCTGCTCCTCATTGGGACCTTGGGAGCTCAGTCCAGTGCTCCATTGTGGGTCTCTGTCTCTATCTCCATCCATCATCAGATGAAGGTTCTATGGTGATATGCAAGATATTCGTCAGTATTGCTATAGGATAGGGTCATTTCAGGTTCCATATCCTCAGCTGCCCAAGGAACTAACTGGGGCCATCACCTTGGGCTCCTGGGAGCCACTCTAGGTTCTAGAGTATGGCATGGGACCCTGTTTTGAAAGTGATATCGTATTCCTGCTCCTTCTGGTGAGTATGATCCCTGCTCCTCAACCTCAGATGGGTTGAAAAACCCCCCTTGTGCTTTCATTTTCTAAAGCAACTACATGAGCTATGAGATGCTAGGCAGGCTGTAGATTGTCAGAGCCCATGGATAGGCAGAAGGATGAAAAGGAAGAGAGCCATGCTGCTCTATTCGACTGAGCTAAGACAGATGCCTTAGTTGTGTTCATGTAACTGGAACATGGGCATCATTGTCAAACCCACTGAGCAGTAGCAAGGGAAACCTATCCAAATGCTTTCTCAGGCAATGAAAAGGGAATCTCAAAGACCAGAGGACCAAGTTAAATCAGGTTGAGAGAGAACGGGTATCTAGTCTCAGCAGGTGAATTGAGGATCATCTTCTATTTGTAATCCATGGTCTTGTGGGATTTAGACACTACTATGTGTGCTTGGCTTAGATGGTTGATTCTCTTTTAATCACAAATGAAGGAGACTGTGATATGACTCAGTGGGTAAAGGAATTTGAGTTTGCTCTCCAGGACTTCACTCGGTGGAAAGAGCAAACCAACTCACACATGTGGGCCCCATCTTCTACATGATTGCCATGAAACACATGCACACACAAAAACTATATCCACCCAGCACTTGGGAGGCAGAGGCAGGCCAATCTCTGTGAGTTTGAGACCAGCCTGGTCTACAAGAGCTAGTTCCAGGACAGGCTCCAAAACCACAGAGAAACCCTGTCTCAAAAAACAAAAAAACAAACAAACAAAAAAACTGTATCCATCTGCCCTGGAACAACTTGTCTTCACTCACTCGGCATTCAAAAATATTCTAAGATATAGGCAGATGTAACTTTCAGGAAGAACATACTCATATAACAAAATATAGGTGTACTGAATGCACAGGAAAGCAATATGGATTATAACATTGAAGAGATGGAATTTGTACTTAGCTATCTTCTTACAGGACTGTATTTGTGAAGCTGAGATCTCTTTAGTTCTTGTGACCAAATCAACCACATGAGGAAAACATAAAAAATGAGTTGTTTAAATTTTGTAAGTGTTTGTGTACAACAAAATTGACAAAATCCATTTATTCCCAGGACCAGGGATAGTGGGTCATAGGATTAAAAAGAGGAATTGAGACAGATGACCATTTGACGGGCCAGTTCTCTTTAACAAAAGACTTAAATGGTAGTTTGAATGAAAATGTCCCCCATAGGCCCATAGGGAGTGGCATTATTTAAAGGATTAGGACACGTAGCCTTGTTAGAGTATGTGTCATCCTTCTAACACTGTCAGTAACAGGCTAAACTTCTGAACCTGTGAGCCAGCACCAATTAAATGTTTTCCTTTATAAGAGTTTTTGTGGTCATGGGGTCTCTTCACAGCAATAGAATACTGACTAAGATAAATTCTTTCTGTTATAATGTTGGAAAAATCACCCTATGTGCTGTCTAAACTCAGAATTGCCCATTTACTTTGGAATGCTTGTTGGAGCTGGTCACTGCTATAAAGTCTAAGGTTCTCCAGTGATGGAGCCACCTCCCCTCCTGCATGCACATGGGTATATAATGAAGGCAACAAGAACATGTCCTGTGGGCACACACCCCCAACACCACCTGTGTGATGGGCTTATTGTTGATCTATGTCTATCTACAGGGCAGTAGTGAAGCAAGAAAATTTGTCAAGGAGAGTTCCTGAAATAGTTTCCCAAGATATTAGGCAAAAGACTGATGTCAGAAAACTATTTATAGGTTTCCAAGGGAAAACTCTATTGATTTCAGTTTGTTTTAGATTCTGTAGATCCTAGGCTCTTGAACAATTCCTTATTCAACCTTCACAGGCTTGCTTTGCCCTTGGAGCTGTGCTGCAGAGCATCAGCTACCCCACAGGCTTCCTGGACCACATCCCGATTCATTTTATTAGTTCTTTGAGAATTTCATGCAATGGATTTTGATCATTTTTACCTAATTCCTCCCGAATTCAACCCATTTTCATTCCTATTGAACTTGTGTCCTCCTTTTCCACATCAAAGCCAATTTGTGTCACACAGTTATTCTGAATGTGTGACCGTCCACTCATCGAGGAACCAGTGTCTACACTCTTGGGGAGGCCTGTGACTGATTGACTTTGGAAGCTGCCTTTCATGCTCTATGTTCTTCAATTTTTTCACTTTATTGACCTTCCCCAGCTGGGTAGAGGCTACCTCAGTGTTTGTCATCAACATCACCCAAGTCCTAATTTCCCATCTTCTCTGGGGCCAATTGATAGACCTGTGGGAGATATGAGCAGAGATAGCAGTCCAGAGCAGAAAATGAGGAGAGGAGAATGTAAGGTAACACTGGGAAGGGGCTAGGCCATTAAGAGTTCCACCACCAAACCCTTCTGTGAGCCTCAGGTTAGACTCTCAAAGGAGAGTGAGAATTCTGCATGCTGGTCCAAGAAAATGCACCCATCACTCCAACAGCATTTGCTTCCAAAATGAAGCCAGCTTTCCTAGTATAAAATTCTTACTGCTTTCATAAGACAAACTGATGTAAATTTTAAGCTGTAGTGCAGTTAATTAAAAGTAGCATGTGGTTTAATTGGGCTTGATAATGCCTATGTTTCACCCAGTAACTTTCCTGCAACATGAAAAGGGGTGGCAGAGACCTGAGAAGTGAGGGGAGGAGGGCTTCCTGGTGTGGAGATGGCAGGGCAGACACAAGAGGGAGGAAAGTCATTATACCCCTGCATCACCCTGAGGCAAAGATGCTCATAGGCTCATGATGCAGCCATGGCTGCTGAGCAAGACCAGTAGCTTTAGTCCTGAGAAACTCAGGTCCTGGAGAGTGATATTCAAGGATCAGAAGTGACACAAAGTTCTAGGTGTTCTCCATTTCATCCTGCAGTGAAGGACTCTTCCTTCCCTCCCACCCCTTCTGAACCCCAAGCACCTGTACTAGCCAGATACCCCTGCTTTTAGCTGTTTCTTGGGTTTGCCCTTTGACGGGCACCAGTCGGAGAGCAAAAGGGAAAAGCAACACAGAAGACTCATTTCTCTAGATTTTCACTTCCCAGGCTGGAAACACAGAGACCTTTTTCATCCACAGAAGGTCACTGTTCCTAACACATGCCTTGTCCTTCATACTCTTTTTGCTGAGTTCTAGAAACTGTCCTTCCCACCCTTTATGATTGGTTTTACATACCCTTTCCCATACATTTGTGTGCCATCTCTTTATTAAACTCTGCCCAGTCACCTCTTCTGAGTGAGCTATTTTCTGGAGAGACTCTGAGCATCTGGCGTGACATGTCACAAATGGCTAAGAGCAGCCTTTATGACTTCCATGGGACTCTGGTAAAGCAGGTTTACCACTCCCAACATCAGACTGTTTGAAATACTATTACTTAACCCTAAACTTTCAAGAAAAAATAATCAGTTTTAGCTGAAAGAACAAAGAGCATGAATAAATATAACCCTAGGGATTTGGTTTGAAACCACCCCCATGAACTAAGCATTTATGTACGTGAATTCAAATGAAAATTGCTAGAAGCTTACTTTATGAAAATGAACAGCAGAGTATATTTAAGGGTGTGTTGAGAGATAGCTTTGGATCAGAAGTTGAGGTGATTTGAGTGTTGAGGTAATTTTGTGCATAATGAAATGTTCAAGTAGATAAGGAACAGGACAAGAAACAAGAGCCATGTGTTTTCGAGAAGTGAATCCAGAGGTGTTGACCACATACCACTTATCAAAAGTTACTGATGGTAGTGGAGAAGGGTGGAAAATGGAGCACAAAGCAGATGCAACAAATCTAATGGAAGGTGACAAGAGGGTGACCTAGTGTGGCAGCAAGAGAAAGGGCTATGTGGAAAGCAAGGTACTGAGTCTGGGTCTTGGATACAAAGAAGAAATTTTGGAAGCCAATGAGTTTAGGATGACTTGGACTTGGTGCCTGACTAGCAAAGCCAGGCAGTGTTATTCATGGACAAATGCAAGAGAGCTACAAACAAAAGGATGGATTTGCTTAAGGGGATGTTGGAAGTGTGTTTGAATGTCCCCATGGATAGCATCTACAAAAATGCAAGTCTCAGTTCCAAGAAACAGGCGTAAATGCATGCATCTCCATCTGGATGAGATAGACAAAGGGAATAAATAAAGACAAGGGACCCAATGACAGGAAGTCACAGAAGTCCTCAATGGACAAAAGAAGAGATAGCAAAGAAGCAGAAAGTCCAGAAACTCAAATGACCAGGGGATAGGGGAGTTATAAGATCATGGGAACAATTCCAAGTGTTAAAGAAAAGAGGGAAAGAGAACAAGCAAGGACTGAGGGATGTGGTGAGCAGGCATAGGTCATCTCTAGCAGAACACTTTCAGCAGAATAAGGTGAGAGATGTTAGCGTAAGTCACAAACAATGCCACAGCAGTTTGGAATTATAATTAATAGGGTAGTATTTATTTAAAGGGGAAAAAACTTACAGATCACCGTCAGCCCTCTGTACAACCACGAACGGAGTCTAGTCGCCAGCCGAGCAGGAAGTGAAGAGAGCGAGAGAAGGAAGTGGCCGCTTTTTTAAAGGGAGAGAGACCACGCCCCAATGGGCTGGTATCTCAGCGGCTATAGGCTGGAGGAGCGGAAGGACCTCCCGCAACAGAGAGACCCTGTGTTAGTGTGTAAACAGAAGATAAAGAAAGAGCATCATAGGTGTGAACTCAAGAACATCAACAACAAAGGGAGGATGGAAATTTGAGAGTCAGAGAGAAGCAGCGTTGGGCTAGGGTCAGGCAATAAGCAGAGAAGTGAAGCAAGGCAAAGATGCTCTGTGGGGCTGTGGTGTGGTTCAGAGACATGCATTTGCCTGAAGTGTCAAAGTCCTGGGTTCAATCCCTAGCATTGCAATACAAGAAAGACAAACGATGTTAAAGAAGCCTGAGTCGACAATTCATTTTTGGTCATTTTAGAACATTTGAGAACCTGATGCACAACCTATATTATGTCAGTAGATAATGTGCACACTTGATGTACACACGACCGTGAAAAATTGAGATCACCCTGAGGACAAGCTTTATATATGCCTCATGAGAATCCTGGAGACATAAACACCAAGATCAACTATGGTGTCTCAACCTTGGAGGAGGTGAATGGGGGGTGAAGCAGATAACAGAGGGAGGCATGTGGTTTGACACATGGCACTGCAGCTAAAAATAAAACAAGATATGAGAACTTCATAGACAAAATATAATTATAGACAGTGCAGAAGAGGCAGGTGCTGTGCAGTGCTTGGAAAGGAGATGGTGGGGGAATTAAAGGCTTCCTTTGAAAGCTGTGGCTTTTATAGATGCATAAAAATGTTCATTGTCACATAGATTTCCACAGATAGGAATTTTACAGCTTAAATGTTCAACAGTAAAATAACGCCTGTGTAAACTACAGTACTTAATCTAAGTGGACTCTGATGAAGCCATTTTAAATTATACTTTCAAGGACTAGGTAATCAGAGGAAGCCATGTCTATGATAGCACCAAGGGAAAAGAAAACCAGAAAGACTCTGTGACTACAGCTATACAATAGATCTTCATGAAGCATGTCTCTATGAGTGGTATATGTTTGCATATACATATACATACACATATATTATATTTGAGTGTGTCCCTAGGGAGCATGTTGACCCTCAAAGCAACAGAATTGGGAAGTGAGCTCTAGGATCTCTCTGGAGGTTTATAGGTCATAAGGGTTTTACCCTCTTGGTAAATTAGAGTAGAGTATAATTATAATTCAAATTATAAAAGAGAATGTGTCTATGTTCACTCTTACTCATGCCCCTCTCTCTTCCACAATGGGAAGAAGCAGTAAAATAGCCCTGGCCAGGTTCTAGCAGTGAGCCCTTGGGTACCCCAGCCCTTGCAATCATGGCCCAGTTCCATCTCTATCATCTGTAAACGACCCAAACGGATGGAAGAAACATTGAATAAAACTGGTAGAAAAAGAAGTAAAAATCACCTCCTAAGCTATAGAATCCTGAGCAGCCATTTTTATTGATCTTTTTGTAAAGCTACTTGTGTGATTTGTGGTTGTAAAAATTAAAGATGCTATTTTCCACCTCCTTCTGATTTTACAGTGTGTTTAGTAATATGGTATTATATATGAAGCTGAATGTGTGTTGAAGGGAGACCGCTAGTTAGTTCCTGGCTGCTTAGCCCTGAAATAATCACACAGAAACCATATTATTTAAATCACTGCTTGGCCCATTAGCTTTAGCTTCTTACTGGCTAACTCTTACATCTTAATTTAACCCATCTCCATGAATCTGTGCATCACCACCAGGTCTGCCAGCAAAGTTTCAACACATCTGACTCTGGCAGCAGCTCCATAGCTTTTCTTGCCTCCACCTCCTTTCTCCCAGCATTCAGCTTTGTTTTCCCCACCTAGCTCTGTTCCCCTACAGCTCTGCTATAGGCCCAAAGCAGTCCCTTTATTTATCAATGGTAATCATAGCATACAGAGGGAAATCCCACATCAAATGTGGATTCTCCCACTCTGACCATCAAATCGGAAGCCTGGATTATTTATTCAAGACTTTGTCAGAAAAATCTTTTTTTACTCTAGCACATTTAACATGGCTTATAGCTACTGAGTATCGTGGCTTAAGCTTCTAAATCTTTATTTTAGACCCCATATTAAATACTGGTAGACTCTGAGATACAAGACTAAGCCCTACCTGCTCACACATACCCTGGGTACAATAAGAAGAGAAGACAAATGTTTTACCATTTTCAAGAAAGAGCCAAGTGGGTTCAGGAAAATAAAATTTTTTTTCATGACTGCCTTGTGGAATTTTGTGGAAACAGAAAACAAGAGTTTAGCTTATCACAAATAATAAAAAAAAAAAGACCAAAGTCTGCATCTCCTATTACCTGGCTTATTGCATAAGTCTGAATTGTGTCTAATTTTTTATAGCTGCCTCAGAATGTGACCATATACATGTGGGGTCCAGGTAATAAAAGATTCAGCAAGTAACTAAATTCTGCAACCCAGCGGCTTGTGTCCAACAGATTCCACCAAATGACTAGTTAGTCCAGTGTTGTTGGGCAGGTATCTGAAGAGCAGGTTGCTTGGTGTAAAAAAACAAAAAATTGTCTGAAGATGCATTCAGTCTTCACATTTACCCCCTTCCCAGAAGCAACTCCACACACCAGAGACTCGGCAGCATCCAGGGAGCGCTTAGCTTTCTTCCTATGCCCCGTTTTCACAGTTGCTCCCCACATCTGCTTCAAAACGTGAGCAGCTTCCCGGGAGCCTGCTCTGGGCTGCCCGCTGTGAAGATTGGTGCACCAGCCAGAAGACCAGGTTTCCTTAAGTGCTCTCTATCAGAAAATGAAAACTCGCCAGCTCTGCTAGCTTGCTGGCACTCAGGAAACCGGGTGTCTGCAGCCACCTCCACAGACTGGCATTTTCAGTCATTTCCTGGCTTTTATTTCTCAACTTAATCCCATCTTTCACTGCCCCCCGCCCCTGTTGCTTTCTAAAATAAATCTAACCTTTCATTGCGTTCTCTTCCCACCATGGCTAACTTTAAAGAGCACGGAACTCCTGGTGGAAGGCCACCTCCTGAAGATGGATATTTTATCTCCAGCTTCTGGAGGAACACTTTAGAAATAATTGCTGGGCAGAGGAAAAAAAGAAGCTGCTATGTGCTTAAGACTGTCCATAGGCACATGATGAAAGATCTGTATGGCAACTGCAGGAAATACTAGCTGCTGCAGGTTTATTTCCTTCTTCACCAGCTAATGCTGTAAAGCCTGTCCCTGCCTCTCTGGTGGACATAGACAGATACAAGTACTAATCCTATGGGTGGCTTCAGGCCACTAAAACCAAGTAGCCCGATTCTAACCTTCTAACCCAGCCTTCATATTAGTCTATTGTCCAGCGGGTGTATTAGCTTCTTTTCACCCACAAATAAACCTGCCTCTTCTTTCTCCTAAGACATCCAGCTCCACATGAAATAGGTCACTAAATCCTATTGGGTTCCCATCCTGCATGTGTTTAGTGACAATCCCCTTCTCACCACCATCTCTGTTCCACCCTAGTTTATTAAAACTAATGAGGTTCTTCCAAGCCTGAGGATGCAGGAGTCCTAGAAATGACTTAACAGGGTTCTTTGGAGTTTACAATATAGGCATGTTTTTTGCTACACCCCAGTTTCAGCTCTAAGATATGTTAAAAATCATTTTTAAATGTATCTTTGCTAAAATTCTATGTCTTCCTATCTGATGTGGTACACACTTCTCTGTGTATCATGTCACCATCTAGATGAAACACCCAGGCTCAGACACCAGCCATTGGCAGCAGCATGACTAGAGCATCTTGCCTGCCTGGGGAGAACAGGAGAGGTACTTCTGTCTCCAGTTTCTGCTTTTCTGCACTGGTTTTTCTCCATCCATTCTACCTGATTTCATTTCCCAGTTTCACATCACACCACTGATACGTGTCTGCGGTCACATGATACCCTTGACATTGCAGGTTCTGAAGACCTGAGGTTGACTGGCAGCTTACATTGACAGACAGAAGGCACAGGCAGGATGCCTTCCATTGTGAGGGATACTGTCATGATAGTTTTGTAAACAGAAGTGAGATGGCTTAGCAGGCCTGAGACTCTGGTTCAATCTTCAGCATTATTTTAACAATCATAATAACAACAAAAGCTGTCAACGTTTTCCAATGACTTATTCTTCAGATAATGTATCATCACAGTAATAGCCATATGTCAAAATAATCTCTGGAAGAGGTGGCTGTTTGGTCTGGGGTTTTGATTTGACAAGGTCTTACTACATAACCCAGGCTAGCCTAGAACTGATAATCCCTCCTCCTCGGTCTTCTAAGCACTGCAATTACAGGTGGATGTCATCACACCAAGCTTGGGGTTTCCAAGAGTTTTTAACTGCTTTTCTCAGTAGGAAGGAAAGTGGTGACATCACACCTGACCACCATAGCCCTGGCTTACCTTTTAAACTCAGTTGCATCTGTGAGGAGCTGTTGCCTCCAAAATTTGTCTGAGAGAAAAAGGTTGCGAATGGTGGATCTCTAAGCTGAATTTAGCTAACCCAGGGACCTACCATAGTATGATAAATGTCATCTCTTGTTCCGTAGCCCAGGCTGGCCTTGTTTTATAACCCTCCTAAATCAGCTTGCCTCCCCAAGTGCTGGAGTCAACAGCGTGTACCATCACGCCCAGTCTCTGAGCCCCTCTTGCATGTTCCTCTTAGAGATATTTTTCTAGAATTGTCTGCATGCATTTTGACCATATTTTTCTGGCAAGAGCCTCATGAGCAGGTCCCAGGGTGCTTCCTGTCTCCTGCTCAGAAGTCATGGAGGTTTCAATTATCTCTGGCTTGCATCACAGTGCTGGATTCAAGGGAGTTTCTTTGTGAAGGTTGGTTCTCACTTTCAGGATGAAGCCCATCTCAAAAGATAGAGCATTTAAGGTCTCTTCCGGGCCACCTCCATCCACCCTCAGTAGACGGTCTTCCCATCCTTATCCATCTGCCATACACATTTTGATTGTCCTTCCCGTCCCTCCACAACTGCTTAATCACAGAGAACTAATTGATTCAAGACCACTTCCTCTGAATTTTCAGTTACATTCTGCCTCCTACCTGTCAGTCTCTCTACCTCTGATCATTTTTCAATGGGGACATTTATACCCCAGTACATACATTAGGATTTTTGAAAATATTATCATGTATTTATTGTACATAGTGATTGGCTTCATAAAGATATTTTCATTCATTCATAGTTTGTATTTTGACAAAATCACTGACCAGACTTTCTCTCTCTATTCTGCTAATAGTCATCTTCCTTTGCCAAGACAGTCTGACTTCAGTTCCTTTATCATCTGTGTGTGTGTCTGTGTGTGTGTGTGAATCTATGTATCTATCTAAAATCTAGTATCCACAGGCAAGAGAAAATGTATGGCTTTCTAAATCTGAGTTATTTTGCTTAGCACAATGAACAGGATCCCAGAGTCATCTAATTTTCTGCTGAAAATATAATTTTATTCTTCTTCATGACTGGAAAGGACTCCATTGTATATATGTATACATACACCACAATTTCTTTATCCTGGCCATCTACTGGTGGATGTTAAATAGAGACTTGCATGCTCTTTAGAGGTAGAAGAGTATAATAATGAAGCATTGTTTTTGGAGGCATATAGACACAGCTTTAAACACAACTCCACCCTAAAGTACCCATGTGATCTTCAACACCTTTGGGCATCATGATTATTAATAAAATAAGCAACAATCTCTACCTTATAGTTTCATGTAGGAGAATAATGCCAATAGATCAGACTGTACAGAGGGAAGTTTTAGCAGGAGTTATTCCTCCTTTTCCACGACTGTTCACGGTCAGAGCACCTTGGAGTAGTGACTCTCTTTCCATGGTCTTCCCTATCGCACACCTCCTTCTTTCATCTTATCAGTGGATATTCCTTGTCAAGCATGAACATGTTATTCTGAAAATAGACTTGAAACCTTGCTAAGTTAATTTTTAACAGTCCTGTAGAGAAGTAAGGAAGTAAAGAAAGAAAGCAAAGGAAGTTTTAAGTAACTCACAGTTGGCTTATTCTTTATTTTAATTGATTACAGGGCTACAACCTAAGACAAAGTAATATATTTTCCAACCAACATTACTCTTTAAGTGTAGCTTTTTATCCTTCCAGAATGCCCCATTTTTAAGCCCAGGGAGCATCTCAGTTACTAGTTGTAATAGAATTTTCTAATATAACACAGCCAAATAATTCTTGTCTTATAATCCCCAAGATCATATGAGAAAAAGAGAGCTTTCTTATTGTTATGGAGCCAGGAAGCACATTCTATTGTAGTATGAACAGAAAGAAAAGACAATATAACATAAGCATTCTACTCTCTCCCGTGACATCACTTTGTAACTTTCCCCACCCTAAGCTAAACTGTTTTTGAGAGGTCTTTGCTGGCTGGGTTATTTTGATGGTGGTACTGTTGGAAATCTGAGATGCTTCCTCTCACTTTAACACCCTGGGCTTTAAGTGTTCAATGTTAAGAAGTATTTGATAAAGAACCATCTGAAGACTCTATCAAAAAGTTGACCTCTTTTAAGGTTAGAAAGGTGGCTTGGTGGTTAAGAGAACTAGCTTTTCTTCCAGGGGACCTGGGTTCAAGTCCCAGTGCCTACATGGTGACTCACACCCGTCCGTAACTCCAGTTCCAAAAGATCCATAAACAATATGAAAGCAGTACTAGAAAGATCTCTCAACAAAGGAAAGCCCAGGACCAGGTAGTCACTGCTAAATTCTACCAACTCTTTGAAGAGGAGCCAATGCCAATGCTTCTCAAAGGGTTCTCTGAAATAGGAAGGCAAAGGTCATTACCAACTCATTCTAAAAAGCCAGTGTCATCCTGATGCCAAACTGGACAAGCCACATGCTGTAAAAATTCTCAAAAAAAAAATTTGAACTCAAAAATTGAACTCAAGAGCACATTAAGAAGAGTACACACCATGACCAAGTTGTTTTGAACCCAGGGGAGCAATATTGGTTTAACAAGCAGAAATCAGAAAGTATGATCAGCAAATGATTAGATTTGAAGATAAAAAAATCACATGATCAATGCCAAAAAAAAACTTGACAAACCCAAACTTTTTATTATAAAAGTACTGAGAAACAGGACTGAAAAGAATATAATTCAACATAATGAAGGCTATTATAAAACAACCCTATAACCAACATTATAGTAAATGGATAAAATTTAGACATTTGATTCTAGAGGTAAGGGTCCCCACTGTTCTTTAATACAGTCTTGAAACCTTAGTTAGTGCACTAAGACAAGAGAAGTCAATGAACGGGACACACAGAGGAAGGGAAGATGTCAAATTTTCCAATTTTAAATGACATGGTCCTGTACTTAGCATAGAGACCCTAGGTACTCCACCAGAAAATTCTTAGGCCTGATGAACACTTTCAGCAAAATAACAGTAGACAAAAATCAATGCACAGAAACCAGTGGTCTTTCTATACTTCACAACAAGAAAGTGAGGGTGGGGTGGATACCATTGACAGTAGGTTAAAAATAAATAAGACAACTAAGAAAAATCTAACAACAGAGGTGGGAAAGCTCTCTGAAAGAAATTGAAGAAGACAGTAAAACTTAGAAACCCCCCCTATCCTAATGGACTGTCAGAATTAAGGTTGCAAGTAGGACGAGGGCAGTGAGAGAGATCTATACATCCAATGCAATAAAAATCCCAATGACATTTTTCTTCACAGAAAAAGGGAAAAATACTAACCTTAATACAGAAACACAAAGCATCCCAAATTGCAACTATCCTTATCAGAAAGAATAGTATTGGAGCCGGGCGATGGTGGCGCACGCCTTTAATCCCAGCACTCGGGAAGCAGAGGCAGGCGGATCTCTGTGAGTTCGAGACCAGCCTGGTCTACAGAG